>NW_010171234.1:37561-76910 GCF_000695765.1 Mesitornis unicolor
CTTTCACCTTTTCTACTTCTCTGATAACTCTTTCTTTATTTTCTCACCTTTTTCTCATTTTCTCGTTCTCTTTTCCTTTTTCCAACACGTGCGGCTGCAGTGGGCTGTAGCTGGCAGTTTTGGTTTTGGGTTTTGATTTTGATTAAGACAGTATTAAGCTAAGTTTTCCCAGTTCTGCTAATCAAACTGTTATAGAGTTGCTAAGTTGCACTGTGTTCTGGTAATTTTGGGGCCATTTCGGTTTCTTGTTGGTATTCCGTCGTCTACGGGTTGTTGAAAGGTTTGAATTCAGTGTTTTTCAAGGCATGTATCTTATTTAGTAAAAATACTGCTTACACCCTTCTCCTGAGTGATTTGTATCGCTCTGTTGCTGTGCCGGGATAAAAGAGCTCACTTTTTAAAGTGGGCCATGACATCTGTGCAGTGTCTCACCACCTTCACAGTAAATAATTTCTTCCTAGTATCTAGTCTAAATCTACCCTTTTCCAGCTTAAATCCATTATCCCTTGTCCTATCACTGCACAGCCTTGTAAAAAGTCCCTCCCCAGCTTTCTTGTAGGGCCCTTCAGGTACTGGAAGGCCCTAATTTTACAGCATTTAAGAGCCTGGCTGCTGTAAGATGTGTTCTGTGTTTGGATGAGTTTATGAGAGTTTAGCCCTGATCTCTACTCATGCAGGCAAGTATGGCTTGGCCCTAAAGCCATTGGTGAGCATCCTCTCATGTTGCTATAAACCTACCTGAATGTATAGGGCATGCTAAGCTGCTGGAAAATGCATACACCAAACGCAAACATAAAGTAGTGCATAAATAAGCACAGGAAAAGGAGGTGGCAAGTTTCTGAACTGGTCTTCCAGGACAGGGATGACAGAGGTTCAACACCTTCCCTCCACCTCTGTCATCGACCTGATGTCAAGTCCCAGATCACGGCTGCAGTCTTTAATAAAGAGATCATCTCCTTAATAAGTCAATTAAATGTTTTTGATGTGTGAGGTGAGTTAACAGTATCTAAAACCATTTTACCACCAAAAGATTGCCCAAGACGATACAGGAACCATCAAGTGCAACAAATTTGGCTTTCCAAGTCCAGCAAGCAGGATTTCATTCATGCATTCACCTGCAGCACGTGTGACTACAGCCACTCACAGCTAGAAGATGCCAGTGATTATCCAAGGAGTTCTAGGGTAAAATGAATAATAGAGCTATTCCAATTTCAAGTCCCAGATGGAGAATTGCTTACAAGCACCTGATAGTATAATAGTTTTACCCTCCCGTCGTACTCCCTAAAGGAAGCAACGTAAATGTTTCTAACTGGAAGTTCTGCTACCAATAGCTAGTTTTCCCTCATGCCTTCAGAAAGCCCATGCATCATGTTGCTTTTAACTAGCGGTTTATATCGCATCCGAATCTAATGGTTCTGGGAGAAAATACCAAATTATAACAGCAAAACACCCACAGCTTCCAGTGATTATAACTACAATTAACTCGCTGTATGTATCAAAAATACTAATCAGGCAATGAATGAGGGCACTCCCTAGAGCCAGAAGTGAAGAGCGTTAGGTGTTCAGGCAAACAGCAAAAAGATAAAAGTCAGTGACTACAGAAAAAGAGAAAACACTTTTTTCCAAGCTTTTTGTAACTTAAACGCTGAAGAGGGTAGCAATGTCAACCTGCTGCCATAACTTACAAAAGGCTATTCTCAGGAGAACTTAAACATTTCCCATGCAGAGTCTTCACCATTAGAAATAAAAAAGTACTAGAGATTCTATTCCTGATTATAATATGCACCAGTGAATTCTGAAACAGCAGGCAAAGCAGATGTTATACTAACTTCCATGCAATGACATGTGACAGCCACCTTGCTTGTCCTTTTCCAGCCATTTAATTCAGTTACTGGGGGAAGCAGTGACACTAATACATCTGCAAGTTCTGTGTGTTCCCATAAAGCAAGCACTTATATATCTTTTTTTTCCCAGGAAAAACATAAACCCAATTTGGAAGATACTTAATGGAAGATCGCAGTACCAGAAGCAGCAGCTACAATGCAATATGGCTCCAACACCTCGAGAGCAATCAAACTGCCTGCTAACACCGAGTACTTGAACACAACTGTGGACTCACATTTTTGGGGTGTGGGGAGAAGTAGGAAATTTAGCCTGATCAAGTTCTAACATGAGAAGATTCATGAGAATCACCCAAGAGGAAATTTGTCAACAGCAATAAGCTGTCAATGCTTCTGTTCAGCTACAGATCTGCATGGAGGTCATCTTCACTTCCTAACGTCCAACGTCAGTCACAGGTAACAAAGAAGAATTACCAACTTCTCTTTTATTCAGTAATGGCTTTGTGCTGATATGGGATATCTACAATGCAAAAGTTAATATAATTTACCTTTAACTGAAAATAACCTGCACAAGTCACGCATGCATAAGATAGTGCTGGTTCCAAAGACATAAAAGAATCCAAGATAGACAGAGGCTTCAAGGTATTACTTCCAGATAAAAAAGCAATTGCAGAGGGAATGAGTCAAAACAAAATGATATTAAGAATAAAAGAAGGAAATCAACTTTACAAAGACAGTTGTCTTGCATTCCACAGCTGAGAATAAGGAGCAAGATTTTCAGTCTAAAACATTCTCATTTCCTTTTCTCAAAAGTCTTCAAGTCTTCCCCTCTCTCTAATTATTCTTAGAATGAAAAATGAGTAAGATGACAAAAACATCCATGCTTTTAACCAGGCAGAAATAACTGTATTGCGCAATATTGCTGTTGAAGTTCAAGAGTAGGGGAATCCACTTTGTCACAGTCACTTTCAATGAACACTCCAGTTTATGCTAAGTTTCATAAAAATTGCTTAATTCAACATTTATGAAAGTACTGAAGATAGATGAAAGGTGTAGAAATAGGAATCTCACCAATCAATCATCCCGTTGAAAGTGAGCACACAGAATGATAAGAATTAAGATAGGCTTTTCATGTACATATGGTCTGCTAGATAAAATGATTGAATATTCTTGCATTTTTAATCAAAATGTTCCAAACATTGCACTATCACATTCAAATTATTTCCTTCCACCACTGAATATTAGCACTTTTTTCCCCTTGGGTTAAGTTGCTTGCAATGTTCCCAGTGAGAAAAGGTGCTTGATAAAAGATTATCTGAGGAAAAACTTTTTTTTTTTAATAATCTTTTAGAAATAGATGATCAGAAGTGAACACAGAGGCCCAACTTTCAGATAGCATAACAAAGGAGAACAAAATGGTACTATGCCAGATCACACAATTTGAGTCTCTAACTCCTTATGCTAGAAAAGTTTCGTGGCAGAGACTACCTTTTAGCAATGAATTTTTATAGCTTTTTGTACAAGAAATCTTTGTCAGAAAATTATGCTTCTAGGTATAATCATGCTACAAAGACTATTGATAACAACATGAGCTTTTGGGTGAAACTGTGCTAAAAATACCCAGCCAGGGCAGGTTGTGCCTTCTTCTTCCTGACTGTGAGGTTTTTCACGAACAAAGATCCCAATGTGTAATGGAGCTGGAAATTTAACTTAGGCAGCTCTTCTCTCAGTGCTCCCCCCCATTAGGGATGGAGACAAAAGACTTCTTTATTAGCTCCGAATCAAAAATGAACTTTTTTCTGTCCTTTCTCTACAAAAAGAGCCATGGGAGATCAGTCCAACTTGGTGCAAAATGTAGTTAATAGGCATTTTCCTATTTCTTTTACATTTTTTGGAAGCTCCAAGAAATAGGTTCAAGTTTCTAAGAGAACAGAAAGAGAACATAAGCTCTTCTGATTTTAATATTAACCTATTTTCCCTTCAATGAAATTGTACGTTACAGTTCAAGACTTAAGTGACAGCATATGGTGCAATGAGCACTTATGAGCTTGATGAGTTATTACAAATAACCACCCAGATTACCAAACTATTTCCACGAAGTTGAACAAGCTGGAACTGAACGCAGATTCACTGTAATTTCACACATGGGAATATTTATCACAGTGAAGTTTCAATCGATTTTTGCCAGTTAATACCCTTTAAGTGCCAATGTTATCTTTCTACGCTTGGAATATCTTGTTGAAAGATAATGATTCCCTTAAAATTTTGATTGTTCCCATTTGGCTAACAAGACACAAGTTCATGGTTTGTAAATAGTACAAGACAAAGGCATAGGTATAGTACTATCACTTCAAATAATCCGCATTGGATTGCTAAGTACTTCTTACTGCTCTGCTGCTTTAGTTCTGCACACAGAGCAGGAAAATGTAAAAAAAAGTAAAGCTACAATACTACTAATAAATTATTACTGGAGATATATACGGTCTTTCATAAATAACTCTACAGAATGGCAACTATATCTGTTCAAACAAAACCCTATTGCCCATTTCTTCTTTTGATGCAACAGAACAGATCAATGTCAATCATTCCAGAAACTTCAAACCTCTAACCAAATAGTATTCACACTAGGACATCCTGTAAGATACATTTATCTGCAACTAATTAAAAGAAGACAAACAACAACAAGTGCAAACATGTGTTTGCTCTCACCAGCTTCCACTGAACAGGAAAAGGGCAAGTGGGAAAGAAAGATGTAAATTCATGAGAATAAAAGAAAGAAAATATTCTTTAAATTTCTGGCACTTGAAAACTTTTTAAAAATAACAGAGAAGAGGCTACCTACTCATGAAATCTCTAGCAGCCTTTCCATGGATTTCAGAAGGTCTTGCCAAGATGGATGAGGCAATCCATCACCTTGGAGTCAGTTGCTCCTCCACTGAATTGATATTGCAAAGTAGGTGCATGAATCACAGAACACGTGATGCTGTGTTGGATGCTCTAAGACCTAACAAGTTTTGTGTTCTGGTCTCTTTTTTTTCTTCTGGACTGCAACATCTGTAATGCTTCTGGCATCATCTTCAACCATAGATTATCTGTTGTCTGATAGGATGAACCTGTGTTTTAGGTTTCTGCCTAACTGGGAGTACACATGGAAAAGAGCACAGAAATTCCGTATATTTAGATTTATGAAAACCTGTAGGAGTTTAAATTGTCTGAAAGCTCTACCTCCTGCTGTGCTCGGCCAAAACCAACCTACAGATTGAGTGCTGGTTAGAAGCAGAGCACATCACTCAATGCAGACCTTGCACACACACAGCTTGGTCACACATGGCCCATCTCCTTAGTGCTAAAACCCTCAGACCTTGAATTCCCCCCTGGTCTGCCTGACGTGACCATATCCCTAAAAATAAGGCTCTCAGATAGCATAGAGCTCTGTGACACTCAGCAGAGGGACAGGGGCCACCACGCGCCAGGATGGGCTTCATCCCCACCTCTCCTGGGACACCTGGTGTCCAGTGGTGTAACACAACAGGGCTCAAAGACACACAAAGTCAGCAGCAGGAGCAACCTTTGGGTTCCTTTTGCTTTAAGCAAGAGGCTACCCATCCTCCTCATATCCAAAAATACCACAAGATGACATGCTGCTTGCTTCTGCAGCTTGCCACATCTTCTGGAAATCATTTCTATTTTATAGAGGGGGGGAGAGAAATAACCAATAAAATAAATCCAGTCTGATTATTTTGAAAAGGACAAAGACAGCAGAGGTGACAGAGGTGTAATTGTTAGTCAACCTTACAGCACTTTCCAGTGAAGCTATTTAACATTTGATTCCACTGATAAGAAAAATAATAAACAAAGTTATTATGAAACTGTTCTATCTGTCAGCCAAAAGTCCAGTGAATCATTTATGAATGTGTACCTAGGGCTTCTCTCCCTTCTATTCTCTTTTCCCTATCAGAAAATGAAGCTAGTTACTTTTTTTTAAAACCGTTGCTTTTATTTCTTAAATCAACCTGAAAGGAATAAAATTTTGCAATGAGCGAAAATACAAAATAAATGTTTGTAGTTCTGTAATTCTTTGAAATGTCAAAGAAAAACATAAAAACGTATGCTCTGTAAGTTTTCAGCTGAACTTGGCATGACAGTCTATCTATTATTTAAAAGATGTTGAAGCTCAATTCATGAATTATTAAATTCTTGTTACATTTAGTTTCTAAGGGAAAAAATTATTTCATTCAATAAAGGAAATTCAACTTGCTCTATGATACTTTCCTAAAAAACACGGGATTTAAACTACTGAAGTTACTCTAAAAAAAAAAATACTAGTCGAAACTTCATAACTAATGTTACTGCCTCATTAAAATTATGTCCTGTATATTCAATAACCATCAGCAATCCTTCAGTATTCCCACATCCACTGCACGAACACTCTGCAAGTGAAATAAGCTGCAGTACAGAAGAGGAGTTGGTAACAGTTGCTCCATGTGAAACTCCTGAACCTCTACAGCAGTCAGATGTTCTCTGGATCCTCCAATTTGCTTCCTTCCCACGTTGCTCATGACCAGCCTCAAAAGCCTGCTCACACCACGTTATAGCACGGGCAGGTCCAGCAACCAAACCAGAGCTCTCTGTTATACAACTACATCTCAAGCTGGCACGTTTTGATTACAAATCGTATCTAAAAGTGCTCAGAAGGTATCTCAGAGGTGAACAGCTGCCCACTGGAGAGACTCCTGGCTGCTAGCCTGATGAAATGCAGTGAGTCTTCTGAATTTAAAAGAATATATTACTCTTCTGAGTGGGATTCCTGTTCATGATTACCAGGATAATTTCCTGGTATGGCTGCTTCAACCAGTGCAAACCACCAGTAGTTTCAGTGGCTGCTTCTGCAGTCACCCATCGATGAGACACGATCTTTGGTCACTGTGCTAGGGCCACTCACAAGCAGGGTCCCAGCTGTAGCAGGAATTTTCTGCGTCAGTCCAGGACAGCAAACTAGGCTTGATGCACAGAAGCCTCGACCCACAAGGAACCTAATTATACCTTAGTTCAGCCAACTGTGTCTCTGCTTTAGACTTCTGAAACTTCATCTGTTCAGTCTTGCTAATAAGAGATTGGTTCTGCTCTAGAATGAAGAGTTAATAACTACAGGGATTCAAAACAAACAGCTAACTGAGCTGATTTAATAAGAGAGATGCAAAACAAACTCAATGGCACTACTTACAACACCTAATAAAATTATTTCACTGTTCTCTGGAGGTTAGCTATTCAATTGGCTTCTAAAACTCTATACCAATATTCTTAAAAGGCTCTGAACAACAAACTGACACAGGTGCAGTGGTTACTCCATGTGACAAGTATTTTAGAGACAGCTACTCAAGCATATGATCCCACAGATAGAAAACATAATGAAAGTTTATTATTATGAAGCTGCCATAACCATCAACCAGAATGACAATGACTAACTGATTAGCTTATACAGACAAATATTCCAACGCCCACTGGGGCGTTAGTTTGCTGCATTTTTCAGAGAAATGGTTTAAACTACAAGCATTTCAAGAACAATCCAAAAGAAATGTTGCCATTCAACAACAACAAATCCTTCCACAAAAAACCCCAGAGTTAAATGCAAGCCTTTTAAAAATATTCCTTCCTTCAGCCATAAGTCAATAAATTTTCATCAAAGTGGATTTTGACATGACGCCATCATAAATGCAGACTCCCACCAATGTGTTAGAATTATCTGCTTACAGTGTTTTAGCCACTTTAACAGCGCTGGCCTCCTGACACTTCTTTTGTGCTCCAGCCCTAAACGTTACTGATTTCCACACCCAGGCATAAGGATGTTAGGTACCAGCCCTTTCCATCCCCAAGAGGGACAATCAGCATGAGGCCAGGGAGGAACTTCAAAGAGCTTTGCCTTTGCTGCCAGTTTGTTCACCCCTCAAAAACACTCCTAAACAAAAAAAGTCCTGCGTCTTGAGCAGGGAAGTGACCCTGCACAGAGTTAAATGCTGGATGAAAGGACTTAGGTCATTCCCAAGAGGCCAAGGATCTTGAAAATATGAGAATAGCAAAGAAAAACTGGCTTACCTTCTCATCATTCAAGACATTAAGTTTGTGGATGAACAACGTATGTCTTGTTAACATTAACATTAATTAACATTATTACTGCTTAAGACTCCTCCAGCTCTTGAAAGAAAAATATTCTGGCCTTTTTAATGCAAGCAAAGGATGAGCAACACATTTAGTTTCCCAGATTACATCACCAACTATCAAGGAAAGGGCTTCCTGTTTGACTGTTATTCTTTTAATTGTGATACATGATACCACTCTCAAAGAACAATGCTTTAGTATTCTTTGTAAACAGAGTTATTGACTGGACTGCATTTTGCCCTGCACTGCCGTTTGTCTTTAATAGCACTTAACACCCTTGCAGCAGTCAGGCCCTGTAAAACAATGAGCCGTTTCTGCTGAGGTCTTTGCCAAGATTCTTGGTACATCCCAGTCTTCCAGCTCAGCAGCATACTGAGAAAGAAATTAAAAGGCCTGTTGAATATAAAGTATGGTTGTTTCTCTTTAGACATTCTGCATTTCAGGTCTAAATCCACAAACACTGAGCACACCTGTAGCAGTAGGAATCACCTGTCTCTAGACAGCAGCTGTAGGATACTGCACAATTTAGACCATCAGCACCTCCACTCTCTGCACTTGGCAGAGAGCACCTCTCACACCACGTGCCGGTACCAGCCAGCCGCATCCTCCCGCGATGCCAACAGCATCCTTTCTGCTAGCGGCACCACAGCAGTGGGCAAAAACCCAATTCTTTCCTAAGGATGGTGTTTGTGCAGACTCTGAAGCCATATCAGTAATACTATAGCAATAGAACACCGGCTCAATTATTGTAATTTAGTAACCAAAATTGCTTGCAAAAGTGTCCATGCTTTCTGGTGTAGTTTGGACATATTTTTCCCCTTTAACTGAAGCACTTGTAGGTTCCTGATGGGAAGCTGCATAAATCAAGGTTCACTCCTGTCTTACTAAAACTACACAAAAGTATTTTTGGTAGCTCTGAAGAATGCTGCAATACAAAAATAACTTCCCAGTGAAACAGCAATGGCAAAAGCAGTAAGCATTCCTGATACAAGGATTTTAAAATACTGAACCAAACTATTAGCTGGTACAGTTTGAAAGCCAAGATTTGTAAAGAAACTGCATATATCAGGTTGCTGGAACTGAACTCTCAGAACGAGCATCGAGGGCTTATTTTAAAAGACAATTATGTTGCGAAGTTACCACACAAGTTCCCCACAAAATGCTATCATCTCAGTGTTTTTAATGAAATCCAACTATTTCCTCTAACTTAGTGCAGAAAGGAGCAGCAATCACATTCTCACCTTGCTGTTAAAGATGCAAAGTCAACCACTTGAAAGTTGGAAATGTCAGAATTAAGATTGATTTTGCAACCTTAATTTGCCCCCTTGTGCCTGTGCATAATGCTTTTTCATTACATAAACACAATCTTCAGTTTTAAGATCCTGCCTTATCCAGCACACTGGATGGGTGAGAAGCGATGTCTGTAGGACTATCACATCATAGAAATGCAAAATCCTTAAAGATAGCAAGAAGAAAGAGTGGGAAACAAAAAGTTCAACTATGAATAAGGTGGTTAAGCATCAGAGAAGTGAACTAACAAAGTCCAAAGTCTGATGGTCATCTGGGTCCACCAGTTTCAATAGCAGTGAATTTCTGGTTGAAACTGTTGAAGGTTTTACTCTCATGCCAGTAGTTTTTGAGAGCAGAGATTTATTTCTAATTATGCAAACCATTTCCAAGACTGTTTTCTCCTTACTGTTCCTTACACAAAGGGCTTCCAGGCAAGGCCTAAAGTACCCACCAATCCAGTGCCCTGTGGCACCAGGAGGACTCATTGGTCTGTAATCCATCCAAGCTCTAATCACCATCCTTCTCTAGGCTCTCTGCTTTAGTTTCTCCATTTGAGAAACAGGACAAGCAAAATGTTTTTGGTTGAGATCTGAGATAATTGATTGGAAAGTGATAAGTAAATTAACTATTTAACAGACAACAGGCTGGTTTTCCAATTAGGGCTCTAGTTCAAAGGATGATCTGTGTGGCACTCTCTAGCATCAGTTCTGGGCTCCTGCAAAGGGGATCTCTGAATTTACTACAATTTTAAACCATTTAGTTCTTAAGACTGTGGGGGTTTTTTCTCCCTGTTTATAAAATGAAATTAAGTACTACTGTTCAGTTTTTAATTCAAAGTCTAAAAAGGAGCAAAGTGAGAAATGCTTTGTATTGTCAAGCTTTGAGTACCACTGAAGTATTTATAAATAAACAGAAAGAGTCACTCAACAGCACACAGCTGGCACAGGAACCTTGGAGGAGGAAGACTCTGGAAATTCTGCTGATTAAAGAAGAATCACCAGTTCTCTACCCCCTCATGATCAGAGAGCAAATTCTCCTACGTTGCTTCTCCTTTCATCTCATACTTTGGAAAGTAGGCAGCGCACAGCATCCATTCAACAGAGTGTGAAATCCATCCTGGTGTAAGCCTGATGACACTGAGAAGCTCTGCCCTTACCTTCCTTCAGCCCCAAAATGGCCTGCAGCTTCAGAGTAATTTTCCCCCCCTCCCTGTAGATCATATAAGAGCCACAAATCCCTGGTTACTTTTGATTTACAATAGAGGCAAGGTCATCTTTATAATGAAAAAAACAAGGTCTATATTTTCAGACACCAAGATACAATTTATCATAGAGATCAATGACACTTTTATTCTCTATAGAGATGAAGTATTCATTTTGCAGTAACATTATCAGAGGGGTTTTCTACTCTTTTTTTTCTTTTTCTAAAAGCCTGTTGCAGGTGCTGCATTATTTGAAAACCAACTTGAAACAGAACATTAGCATCCTGTTTTTCTAAAATATAGTTTACTTTCCTTGTATCAGTGGCTAGAAGAAAAGGGAACAGTGAAATCGGTGAAACAAGATGTGCTCGGATGGTGAAAGGTAATGCTAATGGTGCAATTAATTAATTTAATTTCAAAAGCCCCGTTTGAAATTCTTCCTGAGCTCAGTGAAACATGTCTCGCACCTCACCTTCAGCAGCACTTCTGAGCATCCAAAAACTACTTCAGGCATTTTCATGTACAAAGACTGACCACTAATTCCAAGCTTCTGAGTTTATTTAGGAACTGCTCTATCTTTGCTAGAATAACACAAATATTATGTAGGTATCTTCTGTAAGATACACATGTAAGATACTCTATGCCCATCACAGATATGCTTATTATAGTTGATGCAAGTCCCTTATGCCAGAGGTAACTAGGGCTTAGCCTTCCCCACCGAGCACTACCAAGTACTTGCATCCTCTGCCCTCTCATGGAGAAAACCAAATATCTACAAGCACCAGCTCACACACTGCATTGTCAAGACCACTGACATAGTTATAACTGTATGAAAATACAATTTCTTTGTCATCTTTTCAAACAGCATGGACTAAGCTATGAAGGATGTGATAAACAGGTACCATTTGGCAGTGTACATCGTACCTGCACCAGAGAGCTGTATCAGCAGAAAATCTACAGTAGAGATAGCCTAAATCTTTTGAAAAGTAATAATGTGCATTCCCACGTTGTCTGAGTTACAGCCTTTGTCTCCTCTGCCCGCTGTATCCTATGGTAAGTCTATTAAGAGGATTTCATTTTTTTAACATTACTCCTTTAAAGCACATGAAATTCCCTATTTTATTGATGGCTGCCTAGGATTAAAACTTTATTCAGATGAATTTTCCTTAAGCTACATGCTTTCTCTAAGCTACTATCATTATTTTCAGGAAAGGAGGGGATTTTAGAGGTTTTTTTCTAGTGTGTCAGTTCCATCAGTACTGATTTACCACACACGTACAATAGTTTCACCTTACCTGTACTTCCCAAATGACTGTTTTCTGCTTACTGATCTTAAGGCTGCTGAAGGCAAGGTAATTGTTTGTACCTACATGTATCAGTTCCCCACTGCTTCCACATACATTTCTAGTCAAAGAGCTATGGGCTATCCCACATTTGAAGATATTGACATAGACAGGACAACACTTGTTTATAGGCATTTCCTTAATTTGATGATTTCCTGTTAGTAAGAGTTGAGAGATCAAAGGGAACCTTTTTATCTTCTGGTTAGTCCTGCCAATTAACCACAATTACTTCTAAAAAAAAAAAAAGACCACTGGACTTTTCAGTACCTTCTATAGCCTTGCCCTAAGCTATTTTCAGCTACAGTTTTCAAAACACCGTCTCCAGGCAGTGAGAAAACGATCAGTGTGCTTATGATGATGTGCCATAGTGCTCCTCAAGGTACTAATTCACCTCTTCAATGTACATCAAGTGGAATATTTGAGAGAAAAAAATGCTACCTTTATGTTTTTTTCACTGGCATTACATTTCATTCACATTTGTCCAGACTTGCAGGTCAGTGCCTAGCATGGATCCTGAGGACACACTTTTGTGTGGCATTTTAAGGAGAAAATACGCTACAGGACAATAATGGGGATGTTTGGGGCCCTGATTCAACTCTGCCTTGCACTGTGTTCATTTGCAGCTACAAGAAGAGAGTTTAAAATGCGCAGAAAGTACCATCAAAACCACCTGCTTGTTCTATTTTGCAATCACTTTACAATCAGCCTACAAGGTATTAAATGACTGCAAAAGTGCATGACAATGGAGAAGCAAGGAAATAGAGACACAATGAAATTGTATGCTTGATCCAGCTGTGTCCCGAGCATCGTCATTTTCAATCCATGAGCACGTTTGCAGGAGCAAGCTGTTCAGCTTTTAGAAATGAAAAATATCAGTAGATTTTCACAGCCATCATAGATCATCAGAGACATTTTAGGACAGTTGCTGCTCTTGGCTGAAGTATTGCCCAGAATGGAAGCACCAATCTCCCCAGAACACTGCACATCCCAGTGACAAAAATGCTGGAGCTGCTCCTCCGCCATCAGCAAAATACTTGAAATATTTGATTCCACGACTTTGGCCAAACCAAAACCCAAAGCAGCAGCTATTTTAACAATCCAAAACCAGAGTGAAATTTGACTTGTACAGAAATCCTGTGGAAGTACTCCAGATTTTGTAAGACAAAATGGTCTTAAATTGAAGGAGGAAATTCAGCTTCTGCAAACTGGGAACGGAATAAGGGAATCAAATAATCTAACAATTTTAAGGAGGAAGGATGAGGAAAAGAAAAAAACCCACCAAATTTTAAAGTTGTATATTCAAAATAACAATTGATGTTTTAGAAATTATATTGACTTTTCTCCTGTGCTGGAAACTGCATTGCATGATAGAAATGGGAAAAAGAAGAACAGCTCTACTTGTCTCCAAATAATAAACAAGAGCATGTGTCTATTTGGAGACAGATACGTACGATACCCCTGTGCACAACAGATCCCAAAGGGTCCCTGGCTGTGGATGCACAAGAGCTGCAGGATGGAGCACTTCCATGACCACTGCTCAGCCAGGCCCTGCCACCCTTGACCAGCACCAAGATCTCTTGCAGACTGGGTTACAGGCCAACACTGCGGTGCTTCCCCAGAACTGGGGCCGGTTCCAGCACAGTCCCACACTGGTTCCAGTCTCCTCTCCAGGGATTTGCCAGTTCATCTTTCTCTCCTCTCAGCCTGGTGCCAGGAGCTGGACCAGACACCCAGAAAACCAGCAGAGAGCAGATTACCCTCAGCAGTTGGATTTTACAGCCGCACGTGATAGCTCTGCAGTGATTTAACAGCAAATGGAACAGCAAGGTCTCTTCACTAGGTGCAAACTTTCTCTGCCTACCTATGAGGCTGCTAAAAAATACTTTAAAATAAATTAGTACAGGAGAGGCAGTATTGCACAGAGTAGCAGACAAAGGGGGGTTTTTCTGAGGGCTTGTTTTTTTTAAAACAACAAATAAACCGTGTTTCTTTTTTCTTGTTTGACTTCACCAAACCTCCCATTGTTTACATATTTCATGAGCAGTCATCCACAAGAGGGTCAGCTGGTGAGATACAAGACCTACTTGTCAAGCACATGCCAGAGCAAAGCACTCTAGTGTTTCAGTATTCAGGAGCCAGTATTACATTTATCAGAGGTAGCAGCAGATGGGAGATCATCACAGAAAATATACTTTTTAATTCACAAAACATATGTGCTGATGCAATGCAGCACAGTTTTATGGTTTTTATGCAACTTAGACAAACTTTCTGCACAAGGGACACTAATTTTTCTTCCTGTTTCATAGTAAAGAGCTTGTTATATATTGTATTTAAAATTAATTTTAAAATGTGTACCCTAAAGCACAGTGGGTGGAACAGAGGGCAGCATTTTGTCCACATGCCTTTAGAGTTTGCTTCTAGATACAGCCAAGATCAATGCTGAAAGCAAAAGCTTGAAGATGGAGTTAAAAAAGAAACAAAACAAAACAAAAACAAAACACTATTGGAAGAAGAAAAAAGACCCACAAACAATTAAATAAACCTCAGCAAAACCAAGCATGAGCTGTTTGCTGTTTTCAAATACACAACACAAGCAGGCAGATGGCATTTCACAACTCCTTTAACTCAGTTCCTACAGCTAAGCCATATGTATTCCTAAAACTCCTAACAGCTATATAGAGTAGCTCACATTACTATGGACTTAGGTTTCCAGGTGCTAGATATTAAAATCAGAAAGTAGTTATTATGGCTAATCATTTGTTATGCTGTGAACTCCATATTCTGGAAATTCAAGCCCTCTGATGATTACTAACAGATACAACATCTCCTAAAAGAGAGTAGAGAGCAGTCATTTGACTGCCTGATCCTAGCCTACATTGTGAGGCAAAAATATCCTCACAGTGATGCATCCACCAGACCAGAATACCAAATCTGCACAAATCACCACTCCTTTCTGCACCTCCTTCTTTGCTGTAAGGAACTGAGAGATTAACTGGTGCAAAGCTACTCACACAGACCCCATGTTACCTCCTCCTGATGAAGCTCGCTCCAGTCTCGTTTGAGCTGGAGAACTGGACCAGAATTCAACTCAGCCTCTACTCAGCAGCAGCTTCGAGCAGCTCCTATCTCAGATGGAGCTGGCAACCCAGCCCATTCTGTATCTCAGGCAGTCAAAGGGGTCTGGGTGCCTTTTTTCGCATGCTCTGTGTGTTTTATAGACTCTTCAAAACTTTCAGCAGAAGTTTTGGATTAAATCCTATTGATGTCACCAATGATTCATAGTCTATGGATTAAAAAAAAAATACTTCTCCCATTGCGTGGCTCAAACAGGAGCAGTAAAGCTCCTCAGAGAAGAGATTAGCGGTGGCAATAAACAGGCAGAAGAATTCATTAAGTTTTGTTTTACAAAGTTGCCACAAAGAGGCAAAAATACTTGCTGTGAGACAACTGAAAAGTAAATATATTTCTAAGGTAGCACATCATATAGGGTAGAGCAGCCCACTGTCCCTGTAAAATGATCATCTGGGCATGATCTCGGCAATGTAGTGACATGTAAGACAACTGAAACTGTGGGTTGGAAGTATACAGAACTAGTAACAGCAAGTGGCAGACCTTCCACATTTTATTTTGTTACTTTTGACAGTCCTAAAGGAAGCAGAAAAATAAGCATAGATGACTGTATGGCTAGAAACTTTCTGGCAGGGAGTGCAGCGCTGTGGGAATAAGGAAAAGGCTGGGCTTGGAGCAGCACCAGGTGAGCCCCAGGTCTGGAAGCAACCCCAGCACCGAAATCCAACCCAGCTCACACAGCACCCCACAGAGTCTTGTATATCGGTATTTTTATCAGAACGAGGAACCCAACCTCCCCAATGCACCTTCTGCCAGCAGCTGTCTGTCCAGCAATACACGATCTAGCAACGCTCAGGCTGACAGCCCACACCAGCAAATACACCAAACTGGCCGCCGCTCGGCCCTTCCACTGGGGAACAGCCCTGTAAGAGGCCAGCATTGCCTCTTGCTTTCCTGTAGCACCACCTGATTTCAGCTCTGATTCGTGGTTCTCTTTATATGCATCACATTTTAATAGGCTCTTCTTGGCTCCTTTTTCTGTTGGAAATGGTTGCCACCATCTCCTCATGCTTTGTGATGCACATACAGTAGTTTTGTGCCTTTGTTCTCATTTATTTCTTTAAATCCTCATATTGTGTTATGCCAACAGATCAGTAAAAGAAAAAAAATCAAAGCCACCATTCTATGCATTGAAATTTTTCATTTGTCTTTCTATTCCTCATCTTTCATTAATGATGCACAAAGTCTTATCTTTTCCTTTCTTAATCCTTTACCCTTCTTTATCCTTTATACTGTGTGATGTACATGGACTTTTGTGTTACAAACTCTTCAAAGACATCATTACTCTTTACATCCATATGCACTGAAATATCTTTGTAATCTATGATCAAAGACTTGCTATATCTGGCTGCATTCCTTTCCTTTATTTACTCTTCCTAGTCAACCATTTTTATTTATATTAATTTTTGCTGCAATGTTGTGCTTTCTGAGCCATCAAATCAGAAAGTCAAGACAACTCCAAGTCCCATTCGTCAACATGCTGATGATCTGACTACAGTGCAACGTACCACTATACAGAAAGGCAGAGATTAGTCAATAAGAAAAACATTATTTTCACCCATTAATATAACTAATTGTCACTAAACCTCAGTAATCGGTAGGCATTATTCCCCCTAATTAACAAGATTTACAGTTAAGCCTTTCCTTGCTGAACTCAAAGATTTATCAGGTTACCCATGCACGCATTGCTCAATTAACATGTGCTGTTGAGGTAAGTTTCCCCTCTTTTAAAGGCAGGTACATCTAAGCTGAAGCAGACCTTTTTCTGAAACAACATCTGCCAAGGAAGACAATTTTCAAAGCCTTTGATGGTCAGTCCCAACCTTGCAAGTCTTCAGCCAGTACTCAGTTTATCTTTGTCCCATGAATCTATCCACCGACATCTCTTAATTAAGAGATTTCAAAGTACCACCTTTATTCAGACTTTCTTCCATACTACCCTTAATATTTGGGCAGAGCTTCCCATACACACCCCCAGAATTCAAGTCCCTCCTCAAATCTCTTCTGTGTCAGATAAGGTGACATTTAGGACACTGAAATTTCATCATCACACCCAGTACTACACTGTTGTTTCTTTCCCTGCCCCAAATCCGTACCCATCTGTTGCTTTTTCTTACATTTAAAATTGTGTCCTTATGTAGGACTTGGAATTGTTGAGTCCCAGCCCATAAATGAATTAAAATGATAACCCAAATGATCATCTCTGACAAGTAACAGACACTGGTAAAATTTTAGATTTGCTACACAGAGAAAAGTCTCCACTATCTTTGAGATATTTCACACGTAACCAGCTTTGGAGGAATGTATTCCTTACCCTCACCCCAGATATTTTACTCACTTAGTGCTCTTTTACATAGAGGTACTAAGTACCAACAAGACAGGCACAAATATATATATATAAAAAAATAAAAATAATATAGTTTTATGTATATAAAAAAGAGGTGGGCATGTAGTTTTGAAGCAGCAAAGCTCATATCCCATTAGTGACCTTAAGGAAAAGAGGAACTAACTGATGTCCTCAAATCACCACCCCCATCGCTTCGACCTTCCCCCAGAGTCCATTAGGCTCAACACAGTGATAAAAAAGTACTGATTACATCAACTTATGGATGTGACTCCTACAGTACACTCATTACAACACAAATGTGTATACTTACACAATCACAGATAGATATTTATGCCTTTAGTGTGCTTCCAGTGCAGCTCCATGTGAATTGGGGCATCATTCCAAGAGAGGACCAGATTTTTGAACAGATTTTTTTTTTCCATGGGTGTTTTCATTTTCGGTTGTAATCTGAGTGAAGGCAGAGCAAAAATTTCCACCTGGGCTAATAAAGTATGTGGATACTCACCATTACTACACAGCTAGACAGGGAGGTCCAAGGAGTGACAAAAATAATTCTCTGTTGGATTTTTTTTTTAGCCAGCAAAATACTGATTTGCCTTCATAGCTTTAATCCATACACATTCTTTTTGACATTTTAATATTTATGTTCTTCTATCATCCATTTCTGACCAGGTCCCCTCTTTCTTTATTTCCTTAGCCTTCCATTTCACAAAGCTGAAATTTCCACTTGCCCCACAATTGCCTCAACATTCATGCGTTAGCCTTGAATGCTGAACTTTGTCATAACTGTTTTCTGAACCCAACTTTTCATTCAGAATTGTGCATCTGGGCTCTGAAATCTTTTTCAGCTCTTCAAGGTTATATTATCTAGCCATTCGATGTCAGGGTGGAGATTACTGTCTTCCTTAGATGCTTTCTACATCAAAATACCTGGTTTAAACAGGGGCTTTGGGGTTGGTTTGGGGTTTTTTTGGTTGATTTTGGAGACTTTTTGTGGTAGGCTATTTGAGCAGCAGGTGGTTGAAATACAGTTGCACAGGTACCAAAATAAATAATTATTTCATAAATAAAGTAGAAGTGTTAAATAAACATTATTAATTTGCAATGTATTACTACTTTTAAAAGCCCATATTAAAAATCCCACATATTTAATGAACAGAAGGACTGCATCATTAAATCTCAGTAACACCAGAACAAAATACACCTAAAGAATGAACAGGAATGTCAATGAAAACATGTATCCATATCCTTTCAGCCCAAAAATATCAACTACAGAGCCCAACGACCATATCCAAAACACTGAAACACAGGCCTTTTGAAGACTTTTCTATCACTAACTGGCAGGTTGAACAGTTGCTAATTTTAGCAGCACTTGTTCTACTGTGTTTATGATTCTGTTGTTTTTAACGCGATTCCACACATTCAGCATTGGAGCAGCAGTGAAAGTTAGCTACACACTGCATTGCTCTATCAGCCATTTCGTAGCACGAAGCTTGACTTTATGAGCCTTCCATAGTCTGGCTTCCCTACAGACCCTAGCACAGGTTTGGGATTAATCTACCTTAAATGGGCCTTTTGTAATTCTGGTTCACAGCAAGGTTGCCACAGAACAAGAAAGGTACGGTCACTTACTTTGTTTCCAACAACACACTCCTACAAGCAAGGCAAAATACTGCTCTAAAAATATATCTACACTGCATATACTATAAGGGGCACTTGAACCTGCCCCTTACATGCCAGTGAAATGGTATTTCATCCCTGAAGTCTAGCGAAAAGTGACAATAGTAGTTATTTGCACTCTGATATAGTGGAAGTCATTAAAAAAATTTAAAAACAACCAACCAACCCCCCCTCCAAAAAAAACAACAGACCACAATTACTACACCAAATAGGAAATGCAACAAAATGCCTTGGTAAGTTTAGTTACTGCAAGTAGTAAGTGTGCAGATTTCAACTCTGCAAAGACATTGCAAATAGCAATACATTCCATCTGGCAGCAAGTCTTCGAAGCACCGGCCCTGTTGTAAAGAGTCAGGAGCTTGCTAGAGACACCATGGAGATGCTTCCTGCTGGAAAGAAGGAAACAGCAATCAATTTTGGGTTACTGCTGTGAGTCAGCACCTTTATCAAAATCAGTCCCAGGATCAATATCCCTGAATATAAGTCTTGTGCTCATTCAGCTCTTTAGGAGCAAAGCGAAATGACAGATATATGGGGTAAAATTTTCTTTGCCTAATATAATGCTATGGATGATCACAAGATCATCCACTTGAGCAAAGCAAAACACCAACAACCTCTATAAATAGTGATATTAACTGTAAAGCTGTGGCATAACACAACAGCCATTGTATGTCCCTAAGTGTATTAAAAAACAATAGTAAATAACTCTTACAAAGGGGTTGGAAACATACACTCTAAGATTAGAGCACTGAAACAAGTAATTATAAAGTGGAGCACAACACTACTTAAAATGTCAGTCTTTGGAGTTAACAGCCCACAAGGCAAATCATGCCCTTGGCCAAGCAAGTCAACTGCAGTGGGAGCACTCTACATGCTTTTTATGGCAAAAAGTTAGCTCCAAAGCAAAACAAATTCAAGTAGTTGTCACTGATGTTGAGCCAAAAAAGCTTTCTGGCTTTAGCACTCTTCTCTGCAAGGTCATAGGTGACCACAGTACCTTTATTATTGCTCATAGTTCATTTTATTTGAATCACACACGAATACAATCCAAGCAGCTAATTAAAGACATAAACCTTCTCTTGGTTTGGATTAAAGGCTGTCATGCTTTTTCTTCCCTGAAGCAGGATAATATTTTACAGCTTGAAGTGAAGTTACGTATTTTCACAGGACAACACAGAATGAAAAAGAGAAACAAAGAAATACATGCTTTACCAAAAGCCAATAAAAAAGAGACAGATTAGCTTTCAATCACACTGAAACAGGTCAAAGAAGTAACTTTGCAGAGCTATAAGGGAAAGATCCATCTTTCTCTCTGCGGTTTAAATAAAAGTTTGACAAGAAAGTTAATAATATGAAGGAGAAAGGAGGATTTATAAAAATCTTTTTGCAGAAGTAAATAATCGAAACGAGCCACAGACCTCAGAAATTTTTGTAGCTCCACTTCCACATGAAAAAACACCGCTGAATTTAGCACAGTATGCAGAATGTCACGGAATGCCAGCGCTTCAGAAAGCCAGCTTGCATAAAGAGGAAGCAATTTTGGAAGTTTCACTGTTAAAAAAATTAGCCAAAATTTTTACTGACTTCAGCGTCTTTTTGCCTACGCAAATGTTCAAAGCAAGGGTAATAAACATAAAGAGTTCGAGCCCAATGTCTGCCTACAAATTGTCCCTCCTTTGCCTGCTTTGGAGCATTGCGAACTGCAACACCAACTTTGGTAACTCAGCCAATTAAACCCCACTCTCCCTCCTTCCCAGCAGGCCCACAGCAGAAGGGATTTGCCTAAAAAGATCAAGCCATGCTCAGAAGTGAAGACTTTTTCTAGGAGTAGCCCCCAGCATCCATCCTGAAGAACAAAGTTTCTGAGGAAACAACCATGGCTTAAGTAATAAAGTAAATTTCCTTAAGCTGTAACTCAGACCGTCATTCCCCTCTGCACAAAGGTCTATCTCTGGCCCTGTTACAGAACAAATTTCCATAAATACCTCTCAAAAAGGTATTCTCTCACCTTAAACCCAAAATGTTCAACGTTCCAAAACTCAGTGTGAAACTAAAAACAGAAGAAATAAGATAATCTCTATCAGGAGCTCGTTTAGCCCATCCCATGTGCATACTCAAGAGTTAAATGGGCTGTTCACAGCATGAATTATCCTTCCTGGACAGCCTGGTAGAGGCTTTGAAGTTGGGAAAGCAACCAGTTTCTTAGCACCAGCTGGACTTTTTTTAGCTAGCAAATTTACTGCTAATTCAGTAGTTCAAGACATCAGCAAGAGCTTCTTATTTCTTGCTTTCCCTCTGGCACATTACAATTTTTTCCACTTTTGTGCTAAAGGTCTGAAGTTTGTTACTGTGCCCACAGTAGGCACGCAGGGAGGCTTACTAGGAGAGAGCCAGAGGTTTTGTGGAGCCTTCTGGACTGGTTTTAAGGGATCAAATGGTCTCCTTTAATCCCAATTTTTTACTTGCATTTGGTCATTGCCAGTTCTATCTCTGCACACCCCTAATTTTCTAGCAGGATGAAGAGTGACTGGCAAATCGCTCCAGCTTCTGCTGTGGCAGCTTTATTCTCCCTCCTTGATTAACTGAGTCTTATTTCCTCAAAGCAGCTTAGTTCGATATCTGATTCCCCAGAATCCTAAATTATTGCTCAGAAATGAGTGCAGATTATTCGGCCTGTCTACTTATCAGCTTTGGAATGCTAATCTAAGGTGATGACTACCTCGTATTTTTATGTTTTGTCTTAGCCAAGATTGTAATTCCAAATATTATCTGATTATATTCCTCCCCTGATGAGTTCAAAAGAAACAAAAGGCAGTAACTATGATGCAAGCTTTAATTGCAAGAGGGAAAAAAAAGGCTCTGCAGAAGTTTCATGTGGCAAAATCAGCAACAAATGTCATTGTCATGAAATAAGTTTTCACGTCATGGAGTGTATGCAAATGAGAATGGGCATCTTCCACAACAAGAAAGCGCTTGCACACTAGCTGCGAGAGCTGGAATTTGTTATAAAGAATTGAAACACACACTCAAAAAACAGCAATCATGACTGAAACGCTGGGTATTCACAAAAGAACAAACAAGTAAAGGAGCTAGCAAAATGTCAGTTTAAAAAGGTCAAAGGCTGAAGCCCTTTGGGTCCAATTCACTGGGGAAAAATACTAAGATTAGATATTGCTAAAGCCTGCTTTAGAACCCCAGTTTCATTTTAAAATGCACAGTCCATTTCCAAGCGGATGTTTAGTATTAGGTTTCATTTTATCCAGAACTGCTGTTACTATGGAAGTCTAATCTCCCAGTTAGAGAAAATAATATTTAAATAATAGTACTTGTTTACTTTAAGCTTGATAGCAAATGTATTTCAAACACCATTACTGAATCAAAAGCAGGTGATGGATGCTGTTTCAGATGCTTGAGAAAGATACTCTAGATCAACAGAGATGCAGACTAACTGGAGAGAGTAACAAGAGTGCACTGAGACAAATCAGAGATTTGCAAATCATAACACAAAGCAAGATTAAAAACATTAAGGGTTGTGTACCCTAAAGAGAAGACAACTTATGGGGGGACCTCAAAGTCTTCATCTATATGGGGCAGAATATAATCTTTTTTCCGTACCTGTGGCAGATAAAGCAAGTTACTCAGCATTCTTGACCAATTACAAGAAGAAAGATTCAGGGTAAACGTCAAGAAAACCTTTCTAATGGCAGGGATGAGGAGACAGACTAGATTAGCTGAGCATCTCTCTACCACTGGAGATCTTTCAGAACACACCAAATAAATATCTGTCAGGATTAATATATAGTTGATCTTGCCTTGGGGCTGATGGATGAGTTACATGACCTCTCTAACATCCTTCCAGATTATTTTACCATGATTCTGCTGTGCAGTTGTTCACAAAATCAGGAACTGGATTTCATAACTAAAACTTCTATTCCTAAAATTCTTTAAGAACTCAAAACTGACACAAGATCAATCTCATTTTCAGGTAGCACAACAGAGCTATTGGTTTCCCTGCTGTCACAATCACCATATTTAAGCAGCTGGGAACATACACAGAAGTGGGGGTAATTCCCATTATTCAGTTCAGAAGCCAGTTCTGGAGGGTGGCAGATCAACTGTATTGCAGTTGTGCTAAGGAGCATTTCAGCAAAGATACACTTGTTAAAATATTTAAAGACTTCTGCATTTCAAGGGTGCTTTTAAGTTGTCCACTTGAAAGCCTTAATTTTTGCAGAGGTGATAAAGTTTTAACTAACATAGCTTGATATCCAACCTGGGAGATATCAGGGAAACAAAAGAGTTTAAACACCATTTTGCAGAATTTAAATGCAAGATCTTCTTCAAGTCATTTACTGGCAAGGCTCCCAAATCATTCTTGCTTAACATAGAATCATAGAATATTTTGAGTGAGAAGGGACCCAGAAGGATCAATTAACTTACTGACTAAGTTAATTCTCACCTTTAATGCAGCCAGAAGACCTTTGTGAACCAGATCACTGAAAAATGGTATCTCCAGCCTTTCTGAGATGCAGTTCACAGTGATAAGAAGATTTAGTATCTTTTAAATAAAGCCATTTTTCCAAGAAAAGTATTCTAGAAAATGCTGGAAATTACTTTAAATAATCTATCTTCCTAATGATTCTTGTCCTGTGTATACACTGACCACCTGCGCTTCTGAACATCTGCAATCTGAACTCTCTTAATAAATCTTTCAGACACTGGGAAGAGAAGGGTTTTAGAGTTTCCTAAATCAATGGCCTCTGTGACTTTTAATATATTCCATTTTGGATATCCTCAAGATGATTGAGTTTTGTTTGTTAACCGAGGCTAAAATCGACTTAATTTATGATAGACCATGAAAGTGCTTCAGGTACAGCCCGACTCAAGGCAGTCCTCCTGCTCCAGAGATGTGTACAGCACCACATGAGATTTCAGTGTCTTATGTGGCATGCAGTCACCTCTCCACTACCTCTACCCCCAAGCAAAAATGTAACTGTCTACAAGCTTTCAAAGCTCATGATTGAAGATCAGAAGATGAAAAGCTGCCTACGCCATGCCCCGCACACTCCGGCTGTGAGTTAAGTCCCAACTCTGAGCCCATGACCTGAAGTCTTTTCACTTGGCATCACCCAGCTGAACACAACACAATGAGTTTTGATCACACAGGCCATTCATCTAGAGCCATGCAAATTAAATTAAAGCCTCAGCTTTTATCAAAGCAATCCTTGTTTGTGTTGCAAGAGATATATTTTGACCTTATCGTAGCCCAAGCCTGAAATTCCTAATGCCTCTTTGCCACAAGGGGTACCTGGTGTAGCTCACCTGTTTGCAGCTAACTCCTGAAGTATACTCTGAAGCATCAGAAAAGACAACTGTTTGACTTCTTTTGTCCTGGTCACTATTCCCCAAACCATGACAAAAACAGAGAGTGGGAGATCTCCTGTGCCCTGGGACTTCTCAGGCACAGCTCTTTGGGAAAAAGGTTGCGAGACGCACACAGAGCACCAGGTCAGGCAGCAAGAGCAGCAGTGAGATACTGCAGCACATCAGAGAAGGGCAAACAAGCAGAGATTTTCCACCACCTTTGCAAGAGACTTTTCTAGAAACCAAGAAAAATTCCAAATTTGAAAGCACATTTCCAGAGGAACACAAACCTAAAAACTTTTCCCTTCCCTGACACAGTAAGGAGTAAAAAGCCAATTAGTCAAAATAAAAATTGAAAACAAAGCAAACCAAAAAACCTACAACAAACAAAAACCCCAAACAAAACAAAAAAGCAACCAACACAGCAAACAAGAGAGAGCACTGTCTATTGGGGGTGCTCACATTAGGACTCCACACCTACCTCATTTACTCTGCCATGTCAACAGCCTGTGCTGGTGAGGAGTAACTGCCATGAATGAATCAAAAGACAACCTGGCTTTTCACAGTTATTCAGACTTTACTACAATGAATTTTTATTCTCCCTCAGTAAAGGTAAGCATTACAAGACAAGGTGTCAGCAGCTTTTATGAGAATGAGCTGAAGTGACAATGGCAAAAGTTCCTGCTAAAAGCTCAGTTCTCACTTCATTATGAGAAACTGCACAATGAAAAGCATTGGCCAGTATTGTATAGTGACAGTGGTACATAAAAATCCTCTCCCAAATCCTAGTTTTACATTTAATTTTACCCCACATTCTTCAACAGAAGGGCATGGTCATGTAAGCTGCTTTCCAGAGCAGCTTGTTGACTAACAGCTGGTTAAGGATGAGGTAATGCTGGGTAGCAGCTTTACAACTTCACCTCACTGATGCAGGTTACAAATCCTTTTCAGAAATGGAACGAAGGAGGTTTTTACCTCCGCTAGTTCACTTCACTCTCTAAGCTACTGTGCTTTGTATTTTCCACCATATTCTCCAGGATAGGGGAAAAAAAAGTCATGAAAAGTCAACCCATTAAACCATCCAACTACTTCAGAAGCATAATGCAAGCTCATACATCCAAAGTTTTGTTCTAGTTCAGATTTTCAGAGTATCACAGCACTGTATTATGCAGCTCATAGACTGAGAAGGTGCTTTTGAAGCTACCCTAGCTTATCAGTTAAATATGCACTGATTTTTTATTTATTTTTTTAAAGAGATGTATTATTAATTAGGCATCAGAACAGAGCAGCTTCCCTGGAATTATTCCAGTCTGTGACTGAAAAACATATGCAGGATGCCATGCAGAATAAAAGCCCTTAGTAACTCAAGGGGAGGATTTCACACAGCAAGCTCAGTGGCTAGCCTGGCAAGAGGGTGTACTAGGACACAATCAGTTCCCTTTCCAGTCTACACTGGGCACAGAGTAATTCAGGGGGTTGATTAGGGAGAGTCCCTAAAACGTAGAAGTAGCATGAGGACTGCTTGTGAGATTGCCCAAGCAAATTCTATCACTGTCTCTTCTCATATTCAAAACACAGATTTCCACTGACAGACTCGCGCCCCACAGTGAAAACTGCCTGAAGAGCTAGCAAATCCCACCAAACATCACCACAGTAGTTTAACAGCAGAGCAATGCCACTACTTGAAATATCAAATGAATGGTCCAATTTGAGGTGCTGGACAGACAAAGAACAACTTACATGAATTCAATGACTTAATTATAAGTTTGTTCACATGTACCTTGTAGGCCCAGCTCTGATCCTGCTGGCCAAGTGTCTACATGCACTGCAGAGCTGGAAATCAGGAGCACTCAGCTCAGTGAAGTCAGGGAGTATTTAAAGATGCTTTCCTATTCGTAGAGTCAAAGACAGTCCCTAGTGCACACTAAAACAATCTGCGTGCCACCATGGCCTGTGCTTGCTGACATCGCAGCAGAGATGGAGGCAGAGGTGGCCCAGCCCAAACCTGTAAGTGAATGACAGGGAGGACCATTACCACACAGCCCACAGAGAAGCACTTAGTCCTTCTTTAGAGCATTATATTACATCGGCATTTAAATGCAAACGTGTAAAACTGAATACTCACTTTTTGCTCAAGTATAAATAAGAATACAAGTTTCAGTTAATGAAGCATGAGCCACAGATTGCTCGACAGAGCACAACGCAGAAGCCTGCTAGAAAATTGCCTCTTGCCTGTTTGCACAAGCCAGCTGGCAGGCCAGATTCAGCTAAGAAGTGACAGTGCAACCCAAACGCGCACCTACAACCCCACCTCAGGGTACCACTGTACAGCTGTTGCTCATGACTCTATAACAACTGGTTATTAGTAATACCTATTTTGGAGGATCCCCTCTGTATGTGACCTCACAGTCACACACAAATCAAGTAAGCACAGCTTAAGCAGTTACTGTACACCAGCTGCCTAGACCCACAGTCTTAGACTATTGTGACCTTGTACAACTTCCCTTTCATATTAATGCATTTTTAAAAGAAAAAAATATTTTAAAAAAATCACATTCTTCATATTGACCTTCCGTATAACTTAGGGCAGATTGGATATCCCATAATTAATCTTGGAATTAGAGCTGAGCTTTCAGAAAAGTATCTGATCTCCATTGGGGCACTGTAAGTCACAGAGAATCCACCAAAGCCTGTGATCAGCTGCTCCTTTGCTACGTTCCCTGCAGATTCATTTGACATTTTTTGACATTCAGACCCTGGACCTTGTACCAGTGAGACTGAAAAACCTTCTATTACCAAAACGTTATCATTTTTGTGGGTCCAGTTTAATTCTCCCAGACTTCAGGATTTCTACCTCATCACACAATCTATGAAGAGTCAGCCCAAGCCCCTCCAAAGACCATGTGAGTCCACATAAAGTCTCAGGTGGCTGAGCTTACGATGATACTGGTCAAATTATTCTCTAGGCTTCTCTTTACAGAGGTGAGCTCTCAAAACTCATCTATTGGTATTCCACAGAATTAGGTATTTTTCCACCCAATTTACGCCCCACCATGTCAGATGCTCGTGATACAGAGCAGGGCGTGCTCCAGATAAACATTTCCATTCACAAACCTCAAACCTGTGTTTCTGGCCGAGCAGCCCACACAGAATTCAGACACACAGATGTGCTCCACAAACGCACTCGGATGTCATGTCTCTTTCTGACAGGTATTGGAAGTAATTCAGTAAAGTTGCATTAATGCAACTTTAAAGCAAGAGGACTCCAGGCTAAATAAAAAAAAATAAAATCCAGAGGGAAGCATACTCAAGTTGCCATGGCTTTTATGTCAGGCTGGTCATTTTGCCTTCCTCATCTCCCTTTTTACGTTTCCCTTCCAGAGGGACTCGGGCATTAGGCTGAGCGTTGAACTGTCAGTTCAGATTTTCAGCTTTAAGAGATGATTTTCCCTTATGACTTGAGTCATGCCCATACTAACCTTTTGCAATTGTGTATGTGTAGTTAATCATATGCAGCTACACTGAACCTGATTGTTAAAAGGCTGAGTAAATATAACTACACCCTCGTTATCTTGTTTAAAGGTAGAAAGATTAATTTGAATTCTAACTGGAAATACTGATTCAATGAATAAGCCTGAAATGTAGCGGTTTTCAATTACACTAAGAAATTGGTCTTTTGAATTTCCAAATTATGCAAGGCAAAGCAAGTTCAATTTAATCTATACGTGCGGATATATTTGCCATCTTCATCGCGCTGTATGTCAGCGGGCAATAGCTAAGAGGCAAGTGAAAAAGTGTAATGTTGGCTGTTGGCGCCCTCCAGGGGCCAGGCCGAGTATAGCGCTCAGGCAAATCGTAATTTTTGAGCACTCAAGCAAATACAACAAATATTGCATATTATTACCCTGCCTTAAAAGAGTGTGAGTGCCATTATTCATGCTACCCTCAGAGGACAGTTTGTCTCCACAGTCCCACAGACACTGAGATGCTTGATGAGACAGGAGCAATGCAAGGGATGTGTGTATTTATATTTGACTACTTTCACTTTCCTTGTTTGGATTCCTAAGAAAAGAGGATTTATATTCAACCACGTTGTGTGTTTGTCTGTCCTCTTCCATTAGTGTGGGAGCTTGTGTCTGGATCCCAGCAAACCCAAGGTACAGGCAGAGGTGGTGAATGTATTACACGCTGACAGCATTCAGAAACAAAGCGTTGAGAAATGAAAGCAACTGAACTTGATGCCCCACACGCTGGGAGGCTGAAGCACCAGCTCAGTCCTTGCACTCACTACAGAATGAACCATGGAGTGAAATATCCAAAGGAAAGTCAATCTTGTAACTTCTGTCCAAGGTATGAGTCCATTATGTCCATTTTTTGCTCCAGCTTTACATCAAAGTGGGATTTGCACCCTCTGGAACAAGACATAACGTTGCCCTCACAGATTGCAGATCAGTTCCTTGGTGCAGGCATTACCAATACCTATTTTCCCCTTGCCATTCCATACCACAGCTGCCACAAAGCTAGACAGCAGAGAGGGCAAGGAAAAAGCAGGACTGTCAGAGTACAGAAGCAGACTGCATTAGCCCAGAAGATAAACTGCACAACCTATGCAGAACACACCTCCAGCAGAGAGCTCTCTGAGCCAGCATTTCTCTGGAATTACCAGAGTTGGGCACTGCCTCACAGCACACACACTCCAGTAACTGCGGACAGCGTAGCTGCGAGGAGGTGTATTACCAGGGCACAGTCACATCAGTATTTCTCCTGCTTAACATTCCCATGCATTATGAAAGCATGCATTATTGTACAGTCTCGCCTGCAAGAGCGATACAGATAATTTTTCTTCACAATCAGAACCCAAAGCTTTGATACACAAGATGTGTCCATACCATACCAAAAACCCATCTCCTCTCCTATAAATTACCCAGCAGAAGTCTCAGGTGTGGAATGCTCCTCTTGCATTGAAGTGGCTATGGCACAACTACTTTGTTTCAGAGGTTGAACTTTCTTTACCTGCTAAGAGTTTTCAGCCCATTATGCATAAGTATATTTAAATAAAGAGATTACATTTTCTTACAGGCACAGGTAGGCAGGACTGCACTGGATTCTGTGAATGCCTAGCAGGGCACCACATGCTCAACTCTGAGCCCTGGGCTTTCTTGTCCATGAAGTCCAGTATCAAGCTCCAGGATGATGCTGCTGACCTAACACACCAACATGGTATCTGAAGATCATGAGACTTCAGGAGCTGAAGCTGCTGAAGGAAGTTTTCCCGTGCAAAGTGCACAAACTGCTAAAAGAGCTATTTACCTTCTCCCTCCCCCTTTCCCTCCACAAAGCTCTCTAGTCATGTCAAGAATTGATTGAGACTTTAAAGACGAGGAGAATCCAAGAAGTCTTTGACATAATTAATATCAGATAATTGTTGTGAGTCTTCTTTCATCTGCCAATTACAAGTGGAAATTGAGTCTGGGGAGCTACTGCAGATCATCTTTATGCAATTACAATTTATGATGAACTACCCAGCTCCAGCAGCACTCCCCAAGCTACAGCACAACCACTCCAAATGGAAGAGCTGTAGCAGCAATGACATAACGTCAATTCCCTGTATTTAACATGCCCACAAGCTAGAACGTACGCTCCTGGTTTGCTGCTGTATTTGACCACATAGCTCATGGATGAAAAATTACTTCAGAAATCAGAATGGCAGGTAATTAGCAACACATGCTGTCTTCCATTACTTTGTTTTGTTCTCCTTAAATCACTTCCCATCCATGAACTTTCTCATTGTTTTCAAGGTTTATTTGTCAGAAGCATCAAACTTGAAAAGTGTCTCTGCTTCCAGCAATGCTACTGCATTATTTTTGCAACCTGACAAGTTTGGGGTTCAGATTGAGCACAGTCCCAAATAGCTAAATATCTGACAACAGGCAGTCAAAAATCTGATGAGATTCACCGAGTTATGTTCATTCTCAGCAGAAACACAGCTCCATCATTTTATCATACAGCCTGTAAGACATCAGCCTCTTAATAAGACAGGAACACGAGTTAATAAACACACATAGCAAAGCATCAGTGTTCTGGCCCACGGGGGACCTCAGACCTAGAGATCCATGTGCTGCTTTCTGCAAAGGCAAGAAAAAGGAAAACCGAACTCCACCAGTCCTGCCCTGAGACACCTTCACTTACATCTAGTCAGGACTGATAAACGTGGGGGCTCTGGAAGAACAATCTCTGTTACATTTCATACCTTTCACTTGCTGAAGTACAAAAGAGAACTGAGCATGTGTATTTTAACCACTCACAGGCTGGTGGAGAGGCAGCTCAGTGCGTTTGCCAGCACTGGACATGGTTGAGCAATGCACCCTCTCTCCAGCACCTGCAGATGGCATGGTTTTCTTGCATATTTCTAATCTATGCTTTCTAATCACATTGCAGGAAAAAAAATTCTAGATAAAAAGAGGTTTCAAAGAATACATACTGATTTATGATTTATTTTGTTCAAAACCATCCGTTTAAACAATTTATTTATTTTCAAGAGGCTGTGCTGAGTTAGATTTAGAAAACATTGACAAGAAAAGATTAATGCTGGAGCACACAAAATGAGTTAAAGGACATTGGCAATGAAATACACACCCAGCGCTGCGCTCGAACTGCAGAATATGAAGACTCATGAAAAGCACAACTCATATTGATCACAACAGTAGCAAACATCTTCAAACAATGAAGCAGTGCCCATCTCTGGAATTAAAGTTCAGATGCTATTTCTACCTAGATAGCAAAGCTTCTGCAGAGTGACTCATCTCTTAACTCGTAACAAGGTATTTTACCTCCACTGCCAGGCTGTCAAGCTGTGTAGTCATTCATGTGCCCTCCCCCCCATCCCAGGTGAAAGGAATTGAAAATTACTATTGTGGACAGCTTAAATTGAGTGTGTTCAGCTTGAAACACCTTTTAAAATTATGTATCCAACTTCAAGAAATCAGAACTTGTATCATTTCTTCTTACAGGCACCGGTCACTCCAGAAAATCCATCCCACCCTGCAGTGAGGTCTCCAACATCAGCACACTGACAGTATTGCAGACTTCTTCACACTTAACTTGCTTCTAACTTTATCCACAACATTCAGCAGATCTCCATTTTGTGTCTTTAGGCCAACTGTGTTATACAAACATAAATACAGAACAAAATAGAAAAGAGAACTTCCCTGGGTAACAATTCTGAAAAGTTACAGCCCAACTATGAAGGACTTCCCCCAACAATTAAATTCACCACCAGATTTTTCAAGGCACAGTACAACTCCTGGAGAACCCACATCCAATGGCAGATTTCTGTGACAACTTACACAGGTTTGCTCACGGGAGTTGCTGGAGAACGTGCTCCAGTGCAGCTCTCCACGAGACGCAGGCTACTCCACAGGTTGTCCCCACAAATGCATTACACAGCTCCTGGGAAGAGTCCTCCCACACAAATTCTCACAGGCTGATGACAAATAAGAACTCTAGAGTGATCCAACCAGGAAAGAAGAAAAAACACCACTTTTTTTCAGGTCAGGTCCTCAGCCTGCAGAGCTGCAGGGACACATCAGCCAGCACAGCTAACAGGGATGGACAACGGGACGGTGTGGAGGCAGGACCACCCAGTCCCAGCACTCACGTAACGATGTGCCTTGGGCTCCTTGGTGCTCGCAGCATCCTTTTTCCCAGCCCTATAGCCACTATCAGATATAGGATCTCACAGTCTTTACACTGAAGCTACCAAGACACTGATTCCAGTAGGAAAGTATGCACCAGTATGTTTACACTTGGTTCAGCTGCCAAACTGCCTCAAAATGGGAAAGAAATTTTGAGGCCTAACCACTAAAATTAATGGCTTTTTAGCAATACCTTGGCCAAAGAACCGCGTGATTCATAGCATGTGACATTTCAGTAATCATAACTGCTTTTGAAAGTAAAACTACAGCTAATCAGGGTGGTGCTGTTTCCCTTAAATATATTAAAAAGTCATTACCTCTAGAACTCATTACATCAACGCAGCACTTTTTAAAGGGACAGCATTAGACAACACTGAAGGACTTTCAAGATGCTGATACCCCGTCCTTCAGACACTTCCTTAATGGCCCAATTATTTCATTCAACAGCTAGAAACATTAAGCTTCTAGTTTCTCTGTTCAAAGCTTCTTGCTGCCCTTCACTGGCACAGTGTCTTGCTGAGTTTGGGAAGGAAATCAGACTACTCACATGTATCAGCACATTTTCTCTCCTGGGCCTAAATATAAAGCAGAAAACATGCTTCAGAAATACTAAATTAGATGAGATATTTTAAGTGCAGCATCGGAGTTTCCCAGAGTTTTCCTTCTCATGCTTCTAGTTTCATTAATCAAATCAGCCTTGTCAAAATATATTATAGGAACACGTCTATAGCCACTGTGGTCTAAGGCATAATCATACCTCAGATGAATATTTACAAGCCAATGTCTCCTCTTTAACAAGGACACCAGAAACCAAACCGCCTGGCAGTCGCACAATGCTGCGGTTAACTCATCTTGCACCAGGAGAATTCTTCCACTAGAAAGGGACAAAAGCAAGAGAAGAGCAGCACACAAACTGGGAAGAGTCAGCACCTTTAAGTGCAAGAAAAATGTTGAGAAGAGCATGTTTCAGGTGGGAGAAACCTGCAGAAAAAGCCATGGCTTGCACAGGGGCTACCAGGGAGCCAGCCTAGCCCAAGCGGTCATGAGTTACCTGATACAGGCCAGCAATAAAGGGAGAGGGAAAACTCCCCAACTTTACCAAGATTTCGATCACTTCTTACTGTGTTACAGATTGCGCTGTTGAGAGACTGCAATCAAACAGCAAAATCCTGCTGTGGTAACGCTGTGTGCATCCCGCCCTGCTGCTCTAGACGAGAAGATGGTTACCACACTGAAGAGCTGTATGACAAAAGTTTGCTGTCACGGAGCCACAGGGAGCAAATAACAGAATAACAGCAACAATGCTGAGAAGCTCTAAAGATCAGCAATATTTGAGCCAGAATAAGACAGTTTGTCACTGCTCTGTTCTCACAGAGCGGAGTACCCCTAACAGCATGTCACAGCAAGCTGTAAGCACAAGCCAGAGATCCTCTCCCAAACTTCACACTCCTCCAGAGCCCCGACACCCACAGTGTGTCACCTATGTCCAGCTGCTCTCATCTGGGATGCCATCAATGCCAGCCACTACCCTCTGCAAAGCCCTCCTCCAGACCCCTCCCCTGCTCGCTTCTGTCATCTTGAAGATCCTAATCTCACTGATTAGGCTGAAGATACACACACTGTCTTCTCCTTAGTTGTATGCACGACATAGCTAACAGGAAAAAGGCTTAAAGCATTTCAATTTGAAAAGGTTTCTTGGTACTTTATTTCCTTCTTGTTTACACCTGCCATGTTTACTTTGATGTTGGCCACAAGAAATTCCAGCAGTGTTTTTCTGTTTATAACACCCTTTGTTTCTGCTACAGCAGCAGCAGGATGCCAGCTCCACACTCAATCTTTACGTGACAGAATAACTTGCTAAGGCATGTAAAAATGGCTAAATGCAGCCAAATGCTTCTTCAGATGTGGACAGAAGTGTCTTTCCAATTTCAATACATTTGCAAGCACTAATCTTTGCATGCCACACCTCTTGCTTCTCAGCCGAGAGAAGCAGTTTCTGCACTGCGTGCTCTTCTTTGCAGCCATCAAATCCAAGAAATACCAGCAAACCAAAGACTAAGTTTTCCTCCACTGAAGGATACACCCTCTCTAGATATTTCAGATGTGGTTCTTCAGATTGCTCCCAAATAAAACATAAACAGTGTTATTAAGAGCTCTGCATGTCATTCCAAGAAAGTCCTTTGAATGTGTGTTGGATAAAGAGCCTGCATCAGCCTAGTAACATTTTCTCCAGCCTTAATCAGTCACGATTGACAAGCAATCATGATAAACTATACGCTTTTAAGCTTTAGAAAAACAACTAAGGCTGTTGTCCACACTTCCGTCATTCTCCTTCTCTCACAATCTTCTACAGAGGATATTCCAGTTGCGCTGGCTTAAGACCAAGAACAGCCAGATTTCAGGCCTGTACTAGTAAGAGATTCTCAACTCTAAACTCAGAAATTTCCCCTTAAAATACCTCTGAAAGAATGGAAAGAGCTCCTATAAGTTGTACTTCTTCAGACACCAAATCCTAGAATTATTCAGTTACTCTGTGCTGAAAGAGCAATTTCAGAGTGCTTGTGGAGGGGGGTATTTAAACATTAATTAGTGAGCTTCTCTCTCACTCCCTGATCTGCAAGAATATATTCTGCACAACTGGAACAAAAGCTAGGCTTACAGAAGAATTAATACTTGAAGCCTTTTGAGGACTTTTACTTTACTTACCTACTTTACTCTTAAAGACACTGCTCGTTCTCACACCGGCATCCACACACCATCCCAAGGCAGCACAGCACCGACAGCACACAAAAGCCTTGTACTCACCCAGGCACAAGGAGAAGAATGAGACCAGCAGCCAGAGAAAAAAGTAACTCTATCACATTGGAGACAAAAATAATGATCAAACTTTCACAACCCTCTCCTAGAGGGCACAGAAACCTCAGTGCAGCCCAGCCCCATGAAGCCCTGTGTGGGGCCAGGCCACCTCCTCATCATCCTCTGCAGCTGTGGAAGCCCAGCACCTGCAGCCGTCAGGACCCCTGTGTCCAGCTGAGCCCATCACACCCTGCACCCTCCCAGGGCACATCCCCTGTGCAGACAGACCTGACGATGCATCACCCATCATGTTTCCCTTTGTGGGGTCCCTCATGGAAACCCCAGCACACCCAAGGAGCTTGGCACACAGATACAGTGATTGCACAGCATCGAGGTTTCAGCTGAGAACTTTCTGTTCTGTGACAAATGTTAACATCTCAAATCTTTTCCCAACTTGATCAGGCTGTGACACTAATTGCTTATTTCTAAAAATTAGTCTGGAATTTGGGCATCCTCCATCCTCTCTACAGGACAGAAGGCATCTCATGGATATTATTTATTCCCTCTTAAACAATTTTCTTTAAATCCTTTCAGGTTTCCTTCAGTAAATGGGAGACTATAATACATGTGTAAAAATAAGATAAGAAACTACTAGAATCAAACTTTTTTAGTGCTGCTAGTATAGAACAAAAATAAAAGTGTAAAGTGTACAATGTAATTCACATCAGATGGAAATTGTGCTGGCTTAAAAAAAAATAAAACTAAGTGGCAGTGAGTCCTTCCCTGACATTTCCTGATCTCCTTTTCAGTCTCCTATGGACAACAGTTCATTTGTGAGAAACACAAGTAAAGTAATACTGTATACAGTATTATTAAAACTATGTAATTTGCAGACGATATCAGCATGAGTGGGGTCAGTTCTTATATGAACAGTAGCACTGAATGAAGTCTTTATGAAGACACACTTTTTCCGAGGAACTGTTTCTGTTTGTCTGGGAATCTCTTTCTTTGCAAATACTGTGGCCAGTGCAAACTGGTTTTACACTGGTGCCCACTTCCTGACCTAAATCTAAGTGAAGGTCCTGGCTGGTACCTGAAATGCTCTTCCTTTCCTCAAGTTATGAAAATAAAAGGAGCAGAGATGTTGAAAGCCCACTGAAACCAACCACCCACATTTGCTAATGGGCCACTTTCTAGCTTTCAGCAAGGGAACACTATTACGTTCCTTAATCCACCTGCAGATCCATGAGGATTTCAACTTGCTTTCAGCAACACAATCTGTGTGCATGGACTGCACTATCTGAGGAGCCAGCCACCCGTACATGATTATCAGCGTCCTACCTCGGCTGTGTCAGGACCACAGTAACATGACAAATTCTCTTCGTCATGCTTCAGCTTTTCCTGGATGTTAACACAAAACAGGTGTAAAGCAAAGGTATAAAAAAAACCCCATACCAGCCGTGATGGCAGATATTGGAGAAGAGGGCTGTGAACAAAGGGCTAACGGAAAGGCACCCTAGGACCAGCCTTCAGCAGCAAAGGCTGTCTGAAACGCCCTCCCCTGTCTCCAGCAGACTGTCAGCCACAAGATAACTCCCTCCAATTGTTTCACATTAAACTGTGAGTTATAGTTAGAGCTGTGTTTCATTAATCTTTAATGAGTTACATGAAAACTGCCCAGGATACACTTTGGGACCCACCTGGTACCAAAGCAGGATATGTACTTTGAAAATGCCAAGTTTCTGCCTTCATTTTTAGGCTCTCGATTAGCTTTTGAAAACTTGATCTGCAGAAAGACCAATCAACATCAGAGCTTTGGTTTAGGGTATGCACCCTTGATCCAGATTATACCACCTATGAAGACCAGTAAGACAGAAAAAGTATTGGGTCTCCACTCGAGCTGGCAATCAAAACTCAAGAGTTTTGAGTGACTGTCTCACTACTGCAAGCAGAAAATGTTGCTGAAGTACATTTTGCTGACAGCCAGCTCTGGAATTTCTGATACCCTCTGAATCAGCAGAATCTGGGAATTATAACTGCCTCTCCCATAAATCTTGTTCACTGTAGTTGTGAACTAAAGTCCACCAAGGCTGACAGGAGCCCTTCCTTCACCGAGTTTGGGAACAAATACTCTGTGCGTTCTCTGAAACCTACTGAAGTCTGCCATACACTTGATCCTGCCTTTAGTTTTACTTTTTCATGCCTGATCCATGACCGATGCTGTGTTCAGAACATGAGAGTTTATCTGCAGCCACATCTTTCCCATTTTGGCTCTTAAGTCTTTGTATAAAATGTTTTCAAATATAGTCCACATGTTTTTTAATATACTGAACTTGAATTTCGCTTTGTGGAAACCAAACAACTGTGTTTGGTCATTTCTTTTCCCTTAGATCTAACCATCCAATTTTTTTTTAAATACCAGCCATGTGCTTACTGCCCTTAAATTTTCTGATGTGGCCTCGCTTCAAGTTTTGACATTTTGCTGAAAAGTTTCAACAGCAATTAGTCAAAACACAATGACATTCTGGTTTTCAGTTTAATACATACCAGAGCACAGACCAAAGAAGCTTCCTTCCAGTGAACACAGACTTTCTAACTACACTTACTAGTCACTGGAGTAGTAAGAGCTTTTTCAGCAGCAGAGTAAGAGCTATTTCGGCTGAGTCCATGCTCCAGCCCAATGAACATGATCTGATGCTCCTTGACGCTCAGTGACAGTTTCCACATCAGCAGCTGGGTGCGAGGCAGGGCTCTGCGAGAAGCCTTGGCTCCCGTTCACAGTCCTCTCCGACTCTACCCCTCTGCTGCATTTGGACTCCTCTGCTTCCCCCAGACTCAGCTTTGATGATCCCCCAACACTTCATGATTTAAGCTTCTGCTACTTAAAAAAAAAAATGCTGACTGTAAGCAATTGAATTAACTTACTCGGAGTTAGGCAGCACTGTTTCCAGTGGTTATGGCACAAGACTGGGAGACCAGAAACTGAGACCAGTGCTGTAGGGCTGCATCTCGCATCTCACGGCTGAAGAAGAAGTAGGACATTTAACCCTGTGCTTAAGGAATTTTGAGGTAACTCTGGGTGCTGAGCCGTTCCAGCCCTCCCAGTGGAGATCAGAGAGCACACCTTTCTCTTTCTGCTCCTCGTGCACCTCTGGACTGGAATATAAATGTTGTCCCTAGGGACTAATTGCTCTTACTGGACCAAGGGAATCCCTATTTTTAATCCCTAAACACTTCTACACCCAAAGCATGTCATACCTTCAAAGTTTCCAACAGCAAAATTGGTCTGTGTTGTTGCTTCTAATGCACAGGTGATGATTGGGTTTGTACCTGCACCTCCAGAGCTGTGCTGGAACATCTCCTGTGTATCACATCACCAGGACCCACAGCAGTATTTTGCACAAAGAGATATATATGGACAAACAATTATGACTACATATTTGCAGAAAAAAATAATTTGAATACAGAGAACAAATACCAAAATTTCCACAAAGAAAAAGAAATATTATGAAGCCTATTGGATTATTTACCCCATAACATAATTAGAATTTTCACAAATATTATCAGCACGGCAGCAAGTAATTACTTGTCATTCCTTAGCTCAACATAAAACCATGTCAGATGTTACCAGTAAAACAATACAACTTTGCTGCTTTAACATCTGGAATAAACATTTCCAGGGTATGACATTTTTCTTGTCAATCTGGTAAACTAAAAGACCATTAAATACTAAATATTAGAGATCAGGGAAATGTATCTCTCACACATACACAGTGGTAACACCCATGAAGAAGGATGGTTGTTTCACACTGACTGCATCACTGATTGCAATGTGAGTACATGGCACAAGCCAGCACCCTAAAAATAGCCACAGCAGCCTCCACAGCACCATTTTGTGTCCTAGGTCACTTAGGAGTTTATTAAAATTTTACCCCAGTTCCCAACTTGTCTGAATCATAAGTTTTGAGCTAGAACAAATCCATACATCCCAAACATCTTTTATAACTTGTCAAAAACCACCTTTTCCAACAAGTAGGAAATGAAGGATAGAGAAACAATGTTTAAAACACAGCATAAAATGACTGCAGAAAAGCACACAAAAGCACTGCCATTGCCAGACAGCTCCGACCTGCTCTCTGCTCAATACCATTATCATAAAAGGCCTCCGAGTTTAAAAATCCCTGCAGCTGCAATCTGACTCCTAAACACAGGCAATGTTGTTTCTGTAATGCTGTTCTTTTCCTCCCATTTTGCAAATACTGCGTCTGCACTGGCCACACACAAACACTCCCGACTCAACTGCAGCTGCCCCCGCAAAGCCCCAAGCCAGCAGATTTCCAGAGCAGTGACACCAGCCCAGCCCAGCCCTGCAGGAGCCACTCACTGTGCTCCTCATGCTGGGGGCATAGCCACCACGGTGCCAGCGCTGCGTCACCCAGGGATGGCGGAGATCGCCATCTCCCTGACGAGACCGTTTTCCAGATGCTCTGTGCCACCAGCCAGCAGCA
>NW_010171234.1:76941-88941 GCF_000695765.1 Mesitornis unicolor
CGGGCCAAAGCCATGTGAACCGTGACAACTGCCAGACAAGGCCATGTAAGACAGCGAGCTCATTCGTTTACCTAACAATGATACAATCAAGAGCAATTCCGTAAAATTACAGAATTTCTCACCCCTCTACATTTACACACAAAGGGTGACTACCCATCTTTAAAAATCACCAGGCCTGTTATGGCTTGCAGCAAGGTCACCCATGGCAACGTTGCCCAGGGAGCGTCCCTGAGAAAAATACGTCTGCAAATGATGGATAATGAGGTGGGCTACAGTTCGTGTCTTTCAAAAAGACTGAGACTAGGAAAGGGTGAACCTGGAATTCTGGCTCTGTAATGTATTCACCCATCCGAAAATGTGGATGCAGACACTTTTTAACCACTTATGAAGCATAAGAGCTAGCTCAGCTCTCACTGAAGCCAAGAATTATCCTAATGTAACTACAACAGGATGTATGGACCACATGTTGCAGCAGCAAATCTCCTTGAGGGCATGGCAGGGACTGGAAAGTTCTGCTAGAGAAGCTTTACAGACGTGAAATGCAATGCCTGATGCCCTTTATGTCAGAGAGAGCTTGTTCTGCTGGCTCTGATTAGTTGGCAGGGAAGAGCTGAATAAAAGCAAAGAATGCAAGATAAATACTTGCTGTCAGAAAAGCACTGGGTGATTGTGTCCCAGTCCCAGGATTTTATTCACTGATCTCAGCATTTGGCTGCTCAAACTATTCCAGCATCGGTGGATATCACTGTCATATCATGGTGTAACCAATAAAATCTTAAGAACGCAACACGCACGGTTAAGTGCTGCCTGAAGATGAGGTGACAAGCTTTAAGCACCAACTCCAAGTAGACGTGGTACATGAATTAAAAGTAATAGGCATCTCTTTTAACCATAATACTGACCAAATGGCTCCCTTCTTGTACTTAATGTTGCTAAATAGAGTCAGCAGCTGCTCAGCAGTTAAATGCTTCGGATTATTTCATAAATCCCAATTTTTATGCTTTTACAGTATGCCTCACAAAACTGAATTACCCCAAAACCAGCAGAATAAAGGAAGTGGCCCTGAAAATGTAAAAAAAAGGAAGAAAATTCATTACTTGAAATCCTGTTCCTTACTCACTTGAAGTATTTTTAATTTACTTTTCATACTTGCCATAAAATTAAATCTCCTGCAATTTATGCACGGCTTTTAGTTTAAAAAAAAAAAAAGCATAGGTTGTATTTGTCCTCATATTTGTTTCAGATCATTCAGAACTTGGCCACCTCTAAGAAATGAAAGGTCTAGGCATAGTCTCACTGATGTACACAGAGGATTTATTCCAGACTTTAGGATGAGTACGGCAGGAACTTTCACAGATGCAACTGCCGAGTGTAGTGGCACTTTACCGTATATGTGTATGTAGATGAAGCACATGACATCAGATTTAAAGAACACAGTCAGAAGATTCTAGGGGGGTTATCAAAATTCTTTTCTTTTTTTTTAAATTACTTTTGAGGGATCAGAGGTGGGACGAAGTCTGAAGGTTTCTGGCTTCTTTTCCTTTTTCTGAAAGGCAGTAACTTTTTGTAAAAGGTAATTGGTATAAACTTTCTTTAATGGAAAAAAACCTTTTTCTTCAAAAGGCATGCCAACAGAGTCTTGTTCAAGCCAAACAGGTACACTTTAGATTACACTGCAACAGTTTTGGATTTTGATGTATCCTGACTACCTCAGTTATTTGCTGATGCAAGCACGGCAAATTATCCGCTATCATCTAGCTGAAGCTATCAAACTGCAGTTAATAATTTACTGCTCATCTTTATTCTGAACATGCAAATTATCAATGGATTACAGGTTCTCTGTAGTCATCTGTGCAAATGACTGCTCTTGCCATTCATTACTGCCTCCACCTGCCTGCCAAGCAGTGCTTTGCGGTGATGCCAAAGTCACATTTCCCTCTTACGCTGCTTGTGGAGTGATGGAGCTCAGATGAAAGCACAAAGCGGAGGAGATCACACAACAGCAATGCTGCCTCTCAGGTGTGCGACGCTGACATTTGGGATGCATGCTGTTCACTGGGTTTTTGGCACTTTTGGAAGACGCTATGGAAAGCGCATAACACAACACATTGCTCCTGTGCAGCACAAGTGGAGACTGTAAGTGAGAAGTCAGAAACTAGAACAAATCTCAAGTGCTTTGCATACCTGCTCTCACATTTGCAGGTACATGGGGTAAAAGGGATGGTCAAATAGATGGAGATACAGGACTGTTAAACGTGTCGACTCAAGGGTATTTTGGCAGTCTCACACATGCTGTGTTTTATGAAGCACAGCTCTGGTATCAGCTCGCTGTCTGAATCTGGAGTGCTTTATTCACGAGATCCCATACACCCAGTATTTCCATGACTGTGCACAGAAAGTAATGGGTGCCATTTGGTTGCCCAGGCTGTAGCTCTCTAGCGTATTTTCTGTTGTAGCCCCTACCCCTTTGGCAAGTAAGGCAAAGATCTTTATAAAAATGACCTGTGAAATGTCTCAATAGATTCATTCTAAAAGGTCACTTAAAATAAATGTTTGTATGCAAAAACCTCTTACTGCTGATAGAGAAAAAAAAGAAGAAAAAGAAAATATTGATAAAATACAGTGCCACCCTGAAGATTTGAAAAGAAATGGAGCAGTAGTAGGTGCCTCCTCTGGCAAGGTAGCTGCTTCAAGAGTTAGATCTACAGCAGCTTTACCCATTTTTCCACCAGGCACTGAGAACAGGTCACTGATAGTTTCCTGCTATCTGCTAAAACAACAGTTGCTTAGGTCATGGTAAAAAGCCAGGATATCTGGCTGCATTTACTCTATTACAAGCTATGTTTTTAATCTTGTTAGAAATCATGTGACGGCTTTATCTCTAGCTTTAAAAAGCCCTAACCCCAGGTCCCTGTGCTTGGAGTGGCTGCATTAAGGGCGGTGAAGCAGGAACAGCCTGGCTAATCTCAGAGCTCTGCCGACAAGACAGCACCAACGCATCCCAGCAGGGCGAGCCTCGAGTTCTCTTGGGCTCAGCAGGAACACAAGCACTTGCTGCAACATGACAAAGACACAGCATTTGCATTCTGTTCTGAAATCAACCCCTCCAAAAGAATGACCAGAAATCAGAAAATGTGTTTGATTTAATTGTTTTTTTTCATGACATTTGCACTACATCTTCAATATTTTTCCTTCCACCCTGAAGACTAGAAAAATAAAGTTTTCTCTTGCTGAGCCTCATATAATACCTTCATCCCAGAAACAGAGACTTTAGGAAAACACAGCAAGGCTCAGATACTCAAAAGGTTTTTTAATTTCTAATTCCCCTTGATTTCAATGTGTGTGAGAGGCCTAAATATTTTTGAGACCTGGGGGCTAAATATGAGACTCGTTAAAAATAAGTACCCCTTTGCAAAAATGTCTGTAAGTTACTCTTCTTCCCAGCTATCGGTGGTGCTTGCTGCAGCTCTCAAACCTCAGTTTAAGGTAGCCATGTATCATAATTTTTTTCAGATTGCTCCTCACTTCTGCCAAGAAGAAAGGAGGTTGTTCTTTATGCTGGCTGCCTCCAGGCCTTCTCCTCCTGCAGCTCTGAATCTTTTCCATCCCACCTCCTTGGTTTTAGTAAGGAAAGGAGATAGGGAAAAAGAGATGCTCGCATCCCTGTAGAGTCACATCTGTAGCCAGCCCTCCTGTATTCATTCAATCCTCTGATTTGGCTGCAGGAGCCAAATCTTGATTGCACAGAGCTTTGAAGTTTAACGGTGATTGGAACATGTGCTGAAAGACAGTGTCACTACCGCATTTATATCAGAAGTTGATTATCTATTGAAAGGAAGTTTGTTTATACATTTACTTCTACTTCTGTTAATATACAGGGAAAGGAGAGGGAAATTAGCATATGCAAATGTCAGATGTGACTCATAGCTATCAAAGTACGACAGGGCTGTGCTTAGATCAAAGGGATCTGCTAATTTGGGATAAGTCTAATACTGTCTTTTCTGTCTTAGAGTTACTTTGGGCCCTCACAGTAAAAAGATTTATTGGGAACCAGAAAAGCACATCTGAGTTTCTCATTTTACAGACTTTACATTCATATGATGATACTGTTTCTTCCACACGTTGCAGGACAGCACCAAAAGAACAACATAAATTCTCTCTGGTACCTTTCAGTCCATGTTCAAAGACATGAAGTATTTGGCATAGAAGATTTATGCACCAAGGTGATACTCTAACAAATTATGTCAAGACATCTGAAAGTCATCATTTCTGTGCACATGCATGCATTTTAAAAGAAAATCTACAGGAGGATCAAAAACAAGATTAAACCACATCTGTTTGGGTTTAAACGACATTGTCTGCAGAGTTCAAAGTTGTTTCCTTTCGTCTAAAAAAACTTACCCAGCTGCTTTTTATCTTAAATTCCTACCACTATCAAAGAAGTGTTTTCATTGGCCAACCAATGTTATTTCTAGAAGTTGAGCTAGTTAGGAATGGAGCTAAGTAAGAAAATATGCTTTATTCATCAAAGGTCTACCCTCTGTGACTTGACTTGGCACACTGAGAAAATTAATAGAGAGGTTTCATCAGGTTCTAATGGGAGCAGTGTATCTACTGTATGTCATCATGCCATAAATGAGGTCCTCAATCTTTTCACGTAAGTAATTGACTACAACTGACACCGATAAGGAAAACATGAGACAGAACGAATTGGAAGAGACACAAATTATATAATAAATAAATAAATACAGCACAAATTCAATACATGGGAAAGAGAAATGTTTTGAAAACTGCCACCAATCAGTAAACATTCTGCATAAATGCAGGTGTTGTGCAGTAGTGTTGTAATAGCAGGACTTGTTCAGCTACCACTGACAAATGTACACACACATGTACATGTGTACGTATATGTATACATGAACATACACACAGCAACGTTAGAGCATGAGCTCCTGATGTTCAGTGTTAAACAAAAAGAATAATGGGTGGAACAACAACGTATGCCCTCTGCTTTTTTCAATGGCTTTGAGCAGTACCTGAAGGTCTATTTCACACACCACAGCCCCAGTTTTGCTTCGTGGGAACTGGCTGAAGCCTCTCATGAATTAGGCTACATCCTAACTCACAGAGGCAAAGCTCCCAGCATCCCTAGGCCAGTCTGGATTTACAAACCAAGCAGTGAAACACTTCTGCCCAAGAGGCGCTCAGAGCTGCGCTCTCTCCCCCTCCCAACGCACCCAGCCTGGGAAGGCAACTGGTGTCCATCGCTCTTTTCACCAGGAGCCCAGGGCAGGAGAAGCTGCAAAAGCTTGGGTTGTTCAAGAAGGGGGAGGCCTGAGGGTCCCACTCGGGGTTTTGGTGCATAACCCCTCCAGGATTTTTCTTTGCTTTGACAACCTGGCCCTATTCTTTCTGAAGTCAGGAATGTAACTTGCTGTTACTGTGCAGCAAACAGGAAAACTGAGCAGTTGTGCACTCTACAGCTGGTCTACCAGTGTCACAACCTTTTCAATATGTTCATTATTCAGTTGTCACAGATTCATACATTTGATAGCTCTCAATTGGCAGATCATTCATATCATGGCCTAACAGCTGGCATTTCATGCCATAACACTGTAACTATGTACCCATAATGTATAGAACATATGGGGCTAACTTTGCTTACCAATTGAGCACATATTGTGTGCTCCACAGTCAAATGTAATTTTACACATTTCCAATTTACATTTAACATTGTGTGGGATAAAACAATAAATCATTTGGCCTGGAAAAAGGAACAATACCAGCTAATTTATGTAACTAATCAGAAGCACATAATTTTTGTTGTGTTTGTTTTCACTGCAATCTTGAACTTGAAAATACTTTGGGTGGTCTTTTTTCTAAATTTGTTCCCCTCCTCTTTCCAAAATCTAGTGTTTCAGAGTAACCTCTGTTTCTCTTATCAGTTCCATGCAAATGGAAATAAAAAGTGATTCAATCTGTTGACATACGTTTAGAGACCACTCATAGTAGGCTCTCTGCTTACAGCTCAGGAGGAAAAACTATAACTGAATTCTCCAGAGGGGGAAAGATCAAGAATGGAAATAAAACAAGATGAAGAACAATAAGAAAATATGCTGTCAATTTATTCAAACACCTTCTGGCATACAGCAAGAAAAATAGCCCCAGTGCCCCCATCATTACTTAATACAATCCCCTTTTTCCAGGTCATGGGAATACATGTTCCAACCATCATCTGAAAAGTAAATACAAAGCTGGCCAGAAACAGAATTCATACAGCTCCAAGGGAATGTGTTCAATAATGCCCAAGTGCCTTAGAAATTTAAGTCAAATTTTCAAAGTCCCAAAGCAACATTCAGGCCCACTTTCAGTGCTTACGTCTCGTGTCTTTAAATAGCCTCTTGCATCTGGTTTAGGCCAGCAAGTGCATTCAGCTGTAGTTAGAGAAACGTCTTCATTTTTTCATAGGAGAACCATGCTTCTCCATACCAGATCATTCGATGAGCAATAGCAACACAGCAAAACCCAATAATTTAAAAAATATGGCGCCATTGCCTGTCACTGATGCTCCAGAGCTCTCCATGGGAGGTGAGTTGAGGACAGAGAGCGAGCAGCAAATATCCTGGCTCTACCCACTGCACCTAACAGCTCCCTTCAGTGCTATTTCAGGGTATTTCTTTCCCCTTCCCAGACCAATACACCCGTCATAATTTCAAAGATGGATAGATGTGGATTGGGGGTTTTGAGGTTTTTGGATGAATAACAGCAGTAACGGCCATCCAAGTGATTTGAATTTCAAATCCGTGGAGGAGCTGGAGGGCTGCCCTTGGCAGATGGTTGGTCATAACTGCCTGTGCAGCAAATACTATGGTGTGTTCAGTGTTCACTCTCTGACTGCTTCTTACTCAGTAGCAGACAAGTCTTATTTAGCAAAACAGATTACAGCAATCTGAACCTTCACTGCAGTCCTTGAAAATTTCTGAGTGAAAAGAACAAATGCTTTGCTTAGAAGAAAACTGTGTGTAAATATTGTGTAAATCTAGAATAAGTATTTGTGAGGATTGTGTGTATCTGAGTTACATAAACATGCTCAGAGACACAGAACTTTTCACAGCACTGAAGCCATGAGAAAGAGGTACACACACTACGCCAGTGATGCTCCAACACCAACCAGTTCCCTTGTGACATGACTGAATCCCGATAGCCAAAACCAACAGACCTCTCCAGCTGCGGACAGGCAACCTCAGGACTTTCTGAGATCACTGCCCAGTGGATAGAGATCAGAGCACTCCCTTGTGCTTGGGCAATTCATCTCAGAGATACCATCAAATAGTCAGCTTAGGATAAACATTTAGTCCTCTGAGTCCCACAGTCCTCCTAACACTCCCACAAAGTCATTAAGTGCCTATTTTCAAGCCTCGAAATATCAGAAAATACAAAAATTTAAACCCCAACAAGATTATAGGGTTGACATCACACTGGCTTTGCTAATATTGCTTCATATTATGTAAACTTCAAAGGCTGCAGTTATGGGAAGGCATTGCAGTCTTCCTTTCCAGAGCAGCAAGAAACATAGCTGAGCCCTTTTTAAACTACAAGGATGAACCGTATGTTGTCTTTTAAAACACACATCCAAGAGCCAGCTATTCAGCTTCATGCTTACCTACAGAGCATTTCAGGGAGGAATTATGCTCTGAATTTCAGAGCATAAAATGTACCGGCTCTGCTCCACTAATCGAGCTCTGCACTGCCTTCCTCAATGGCAGCGTTTGGCCTTACACAAGCAGCTTTAATGACATGGTGGTCTGGAGGGAAAGACAGACTCAAACCAAATTATTTTGTTTAATCAGTCCAAAACACAGCAAATATTTCAAAAGAACTTAATAATATAAAAGCAAACATGAGAGGCAAAATCCTGCTGCTCTGAAAACATTTTTAGAGACTATTTGTGTCCAAAAAGATATTTATTGTCAAATCTCCAAATGTTCTTATCAGTCCAAGTATGCAGGACCTGTGAGTGGTGGTCAAGTGCTTTGACCAAGAACAAAGACACAACACACAACCCATGCTGAGGCAGTTCGCAATTAACACAGGATGAGAGCCACTCTAGAGATGCAGGCATTCAAGGTAACCGTGCTCATCCAGCCAAGCTGTGCCTCAGTATAATCTTTAGATTTTTGAAGTGTATCAACCAAGCACATGGAAGTTTTGGAGGAACACAGGCACTCTGTGAATGTGCAAGAGAAGTTCCTCCCATAAGCGAGAAGAAAAATGCAGATGTAAATTTAATCAGCACGGGACAGAGATGGGCATGGTGGGACATCCGCACCTGGGAGTCAGCCTTTCAGTAACAACAGTGAAGTGACCAGTGGACAGGCTACAACGGGCCTCAGCAGCACCACCCTGTAAGCCAAGCCAAGGAGCTGATAGGTGATGAGACAGAGAAAGGGATGTCAGTGAAGAGACATCAATGGAAAGACAAGTCTGAGTGGTGCAGGTACCAGAGGGTCAGGAAAAGGTGAACAAAATGTGATCTTATGAAAAAACCTGCAGAGGGTTCTTTATCATTTTGGAGTTATAAATTAATACATAACTTATTTTGTCTGAAAATTTAGTGTCCTGCTGTCACTCATTTTCTTTTCCTTCCTCCCCACATCCAGCCAGTGTGGACAGACCATTGCTACTCATCAAACACAGTGGAAAAGACTGAACCAATTCACTGTGCAGTCAGAGCAGGGCTGGAGCTGACACAGAGCAGGGAGCTTAGGGGAGCTGTTGAGGAGAGGTCTGAAGGGAAGAGGACTCTTCTCAGGAAGAAAGGGACCATCATCCTTTGAGTTACAGCAAGGAGAAGGCTGGGAAGAGAGCAGTGCAACGCAAAGACAACTACTCCACCCTCTTCCTCATCTGACACACTGTTCTGACCTTGCTTGTAGTCTTAAGGACTAATTAATGCTGCCCTAGGTCTGCTCATCCCAGAAGCCTGATGTTAACAAAAGACATCAAATGAGTTCTTCAAATGGAAACGGAATGTTTTAGTGGCTTAAATTTTCATTGTGTGAGTGTGAAGAAAATGTGCTTATTCTCTTTCTTATATACCAGGAAACATGTGGAAGCTGGATTATGTTTGTCCCAGCATGCCACTATTTTTAATTTATAGAATTCAAATAATTTGGGGAATGTCATAAACTTATATACACTCTGAAGTGCTAATGCTTGCATGGGGATCTTTGGATTAGTGGATCCACGTGCAAATGCACACACGTACAACCACCTCTTTAGAGGCCTCGCACAGACGGAAGCCAATGCAATGTCAATGCCTCACATGTCAGCATTACTCAGGCCAGCATCAGATCAGAAGCTCCTTACTCCACGGTGTCACAGTTCCTCAGAGGACATCTCCTTCAAGACCTATCAGCACTGACGGTACAAAGTTCTTCAGCTTATCAACATGTATCACCTCGGTTGCAATAATAATGCTTTCTAGGCCAGCTTATCTGTTAAAGGCCAAACATTTCTCAGCTCGTCTATCTGATGCTAAAATTTAGCCCTAAGAAATACCAGTCACTGCCCAGTCTGTCCTAGACCAACAAAGCAGCTTAGCTCAACGGTGCACGCAAATTGATTAAAACTTTCCACTTTTAACTATTTTACCTTTCTGTCACAATTGTTTTGCTTTATTCAGTGACCTCCCCATCCAAGCCAAACTGCTTCTAGTGGGAGGTGTCCCTGATCTTTAAGGTCCCTTCCAACCCAAACAGTTCGGTGACTCCATGATGATTTATAGAGACTTTGCGTATCGGCAATATCCCCTGATACAGTTCATCAACAGAAACATTTGAAAGGTGTGCCTATTCCTATCACATAAAGGCTTAACCATTTCCTCACACGTTAACACCAAACGCCTGTGCATACTGACATGCTGCAGGACAGGAAAGGCAATGTCCGATCTGGGGAGCCGCAGGAGGATTGAAGTCCCATGAGAGCAGGCAGAGCAGCTCCCCCGAGGCGTGCAGGATGCCCTGGTGTGTCTCAGCAAGTGAGCTGCAGGGTCTGGCACCGCAGGACTTCAATCTGTCCCTACCTTTCCGCTGCGTTATCAGAAGGTGGCAGTGTTGGATCCACCATAGCCCTCAGCCTCAGCCGAGCCTCCCTCAAACAGCAGCTGTTAGCACAAATGCAGCCTTAATAATGGCAAATTACACATCTGCCGCTCAATTAGTCACCATTCATGTGGTGAGCCCGTCCTCCATCAAGTGGCTACAGTCAAAATCCTTAATACTGAATTAGCCATTTTGTTAAAAAGAAAATAATAATAAAAAAATCACTAACAGAGTACTGGGGAGATGGGGACCCGCAGGCTCGTGCTGGTGTACATGGCCTGGGCAGTGTCACTGACATCAGGCTCTCTGTTTCTCTGGTCTGAGGTTTTTCCTAATAAAGCTTATGAATTACAGGACAGCAACCCCAGACCATGCCCAACAGGACCTCTTCGGCCTTCGGTCACCTCACAGAGATGTGAGAGGCAGTTAACACTGTCTGTGGTGTCAGGCAGCAACTGGTCCTGCAAATGGTAAGCACCAAGCAAAAGGCTGATGGGCCCAAAGTTACAAAGAAGTTTAGTCACACTAAAAGCACTGCAGCCTCTCAAAGGCTTGGAGGCTCAGACCCAGCTCAAAAAAATCTTTACGACACCCCAGGGTGTAGACAGATGCCTATGCCATAGAATCACAGACTGGTTTGGGTTGAAAGGGACCTCAAAGATCATCTAGTCCAATCCCCATGCCATGGGCAGGGACACCTCCCACTAGAAGTCCTCTGCCCACACCCCAAAGTAGCCAAAGACAGGGGCCAGCTCCAGCCTGGGATGCCTGTGACCACACTGAAATGTGCCTCACCATGGGCTGTTAGCCCTGAATAGGGGGATGATGCATTATTGTGGCCACAACCATCTAGCCAGCCCAACCGCTACAGGATGTGCACGGAGCCGGTGTAGGTGTTTGTCTGGCCAGATGCCTTCGCACGGGGTGAAGGATGCCTGACTCAGGAAGACCTTTGAAAATTAGATGCATATTCCCAAGTCAATTAAGCCTTATAACTGCAAATGGAGCCACATCTAAGTATTCCTGAGAACCTGAGCCCAGAGACCTCACCATCTGGCACCATCAGTCCCAAAATCAACACCGGATTCAGGGTCTGCACAGAAACACTATCATTTTCTCTTCTACCACAGAACACCACATCCAGGTGGTGAACTTCCGCCTCATGTCACATCTGAAAGCCCAAATCACTGAGGGCCAGCTTGTAAGCGCTCACTCACACACTCATATTTACCCCAGTGGAAATACTGGAGGAAGTATCTGCTATTCAGTGAGAGCAAGAGGCAAACAGTCTGGCACAGAAAGGAAACATAACACCAGCTGATTCGGAGCTTTTTAGCATATGAATGTGTAAATTTGCTGTGACAGGTGGGATGTTTCAATGACTTTCAATAGAAAGCCAACTGCTACGCAGTCATCATTAGAAATGTCTCACTGAAATGCCAATGACTGGTGCCCCATGCTGGGTAACGGAGCTCCAAATTAGTTTTTAAAGAGAGAGAGAGTGAGAGCAACTAAAAACAATATCCCTGCTGGGTGATTTCCTGATCGAAGAACAACTAGCAAAATATTTGTTCATGCAAATGTTTCCTGCCATGAGCAGCTTAACAATATCAATGTGTTTCATGCCGGAAAATAAACAACAAATAATGAAAAGCACATGAGGCAAATAGAAATATTTGGAATCATCCTAATTACAGAAATCTTCACTTTAAGGAAAGAGCCAGAGAGACCAGCAGCCCAGCAGTGACCTCAGCCTGTAACAGAGCCAGGGCAGGAAGAGTCTTAGGAGGAGGTTTCCAAGGCAGCGCAGCTCTTGCACCTCTTTGTCAATATTGAGGCTGTTCAGTATGCGCCCAGGCTTCCAGCGGCAGCTGCCGGGGGGGGAGGCGCCGGGACG
>NW_010171234.1:88972-126645 GCF_000695765.1 Mesitornis unicolor
AGCCGCAGTAGCGGAGCTGGGGTGATCCCTTCCCATGGCCTCTGATTCCCGCTCCCTCCCCACCCCGCCTGCACCCACATCAGCTCCCCTCCGTCTCAGCTGGGATGAGGCCAGCAGGGAGGGAGGCTCTGACCCTGCGACAACTGCGCAGTCAAGGCTCTCCTGGCTGTAGCACACTGGCTCTGCAAACCCCAGTGCAGCTACTGAAATCCACACAGATGTCACTTCAGCATTTCTCTGCTCATGGAACAGTCCTGCCCCTAGCAGAACCTCTGCCTGAGGGCCACTCGACTGCACGATTAGCAAGATGAGTGGCAAAGGATCGTTTCACTAGATGGGACTCCTGGAGAGTATCAGTAAGACAGGGGACACATTTTAGGGACTTGCTAAGACTTTTTGGTGGCTCCTGTCCAACAGCCAGCACACAGGAAAAGAGCCTGTATGTTTTTACTCTCCTGGAATAACACAGAGAAAAGTTCCCATCTGCCTCCTTCGGCTCCCTTCCCCTTCCAAGATGAGTAACAACAGAGCAGCAGCTGATTCTGCCCAGCCGCAAGAAGAGACCGAACACTCTGGCAATCCTATCAGCAGCAGTTCAGGCCAGGATTTAAATCCTCACATACCCACCTCCTGCAACATCCCTCTCCACCTCACCATTACCAACTTCAATCAACTTTCAGCTGTACTTCAATCTGCTTTTATTAAAAAAACACAGAGGTGTTCAGGAACTACAATAACCAAATGACCCAACTGCAGACATACGGAGCTATGTCTAGGAGACCTGCAACAACACAAGCTAGAAGAAGGGGGCTTTTTTTTTCCTTCTACATTGGGCAGAACCTATATTCCAGGGACAGATGGGATTTTTCTTAAAAGCAGAAAAACACCATTTGCTATGACCCAACAGAGTCATGCTCAGTGAACCAACTGCCACGCTCTAAATACACGAAGTGCTACACTCAGTGAAGCCAAACAAATAAATTAAAAAAGATTAATAACTCTAAGGCTAAAAAGACATGGAGCCTTTTATGTTTTTCTCTCCAGGATATCTGGAATATTTGTTGTGAACACAAGTATATGGAACATGATTGCAATTTATTGAATTAAACGCAGAATAGTTTCTGTTGTATAAAGTAGCACTTTCTTCCCTTATCTAATGCAGATGAAATCTTGAACTTCAATGCCCATCTGCAATACAGTGTTCCATTACAAATATATTGAGCAAATTAAACTAAGTTCATCTGGAATGGTATTTTTTCTAGCTTGTTTTTTGAGGTTATGAGCTTAGGGCTTCAGGCAGCTGCTGCAATCAGTCTGTAAGTTAAAAGTTGGTTTCATGGTGGCTGATGACCTAACAGAAACAGAAACATGTTGAACACTAGGGGAAAACAGCAGAATACCGTTTAATCATCTTACATTTCCTCCTTTTTTTTTCTTGTTTGTCTAAAAAAAGTTAATTTTCTAAAAGGGGATTAAAAACTTCAGCCATTTTGCTGCAAGAGCCTTTGTTTTCAACCCACAAAAAGACACGGTGGGGGGATTAATTTTGCTTACCAATCAACTGTAAAAGTTTCCTTTAAACAAGACACACTGTTTAGCTTTGAAGTTCAGATGTTAGCTCCAGTTTGAATCTAAAGTGAGTTTTGAGAAGCACATTCACACCTAGGCTGTGCCTGCAGAGGAGGATTTACAGCAGTGGACCTTCAGCCACAAATCCCCGTTTGCACCACAGCCCATGAGCAAAATCACGACGACTGCACATGAGCTACCGACACGCACCAAAGCGGCTATCGATGTTCACATGACTGCTGGTGCTGCGTTTGCAGGCTAATGGCTCGGCACACAGCAGCACGTTAACTTGCAGGGGAGCACACACCAGTGTGGACCAGGCGCAGAGCCACAGGGCATTCAACAACCGATGCAGAAGATGCTGCTGCACGTCCACCGAGATGCACAAGCGCCCGCGCTGCCTTGGGCAAGACAGCGCAGCTCCAACCGGGCTGGCAGGACCAACTCAGTCCCTCCTGCACTCATTTGAAACCTGTCAGGGCTGGGATACAGCCTGTGCTCACATCGACACATCACAGATTATATTTTATACCAAGCAGTTCAGAGAGGCCTAGCAAGGTCTTACTTACTTCTTTCTTACTTCTTCTTACTTGGTCCTGCTCATCCAAAGGCCTCCAAAATGTATCAGCTATCAAAAACATGACTTCAAAGCTGAAGAAAAAACAGAAAGCAATCATCTAAAAGCCCAAATGGAGTTAGGCAACTACACCCAGTGCTCCAGGAAGTGTCACTTTACAATACGCGAGGTCTGTGGAGGTGATGACATTAACACTCACAGCAGAATTTCACTCCCAGTGCTGCTCAGAAGTAGCTGAGAAGCTCACAGCTCTGCTCCAAGGTGTCTCTTGAAGTCTCCTGTATTTCTTTGCACTTCGCTGACAAGAGCTCTCTGTGGTCCTCTAATAACACTGTGTATTGTGAAATCAGAGTTATTAGCTCCGTTAGCCAAGGCAGGCTGCAAAATAACCTCAAGCCCTCTTTTAGATCTTAGAAAACTATTTGACTCAGCTTCATTTCCTTACCACGAGTATAAAAAAAATAGGCACTGAACAGAGTTTACAAACCCTTTTCATGTGGAGAGGAGGAACATGAGTTCCCTTTAATCTTTCATAGCTTGTGTGTGTTAACGGCATGCTTAAAGAGTGCCAGCTGATTTGAATTTTGCAAGGGATATGCAGGGACCACCAAAGTCAAAGTAGGGCTGTCCCTGTGATAAGAGAGCAGCTGCAGGAGCCAGGGCAGAGGCGACCATGGGGAATGTAGATCTAGAAAGAGATGTTGTGCTGGGATCATCACTGAGCAGGAGGATCTCTCCTGCAGACTGAAGACCACATGCACAGGTTGAGTTTACCCTAGATCAGGGAAAGGCAGATGTTCCTGTTCACCTCTGCTCATTCCACATCTCCAGCTTGCCAGGAAGAGGAGAAAGGTTTCTCGCTTAAGCATGGGCATCTTTGCAGAGAATGCAGCCTTCACTGCAATGATGGGGATCAACTTCAGTTTATGATGGGTGGCTTACTGTGAACGCAAAAGATGAATCGTTGTGTAAGACAGATTAATGATGGGGGAAAACCCACAGGTGAAGACAACAACCGACAGATTATGTCCCGAGAGCACTAGGGATGCTGCCAGCACAGGGTGACTAGGTCTACATTTTAGCCATTGCTATACCACCTCCCTGAGCTGTACTCATACTACTGAAACATTTTCTAAGTGCTTTCCAGTTTAAAGTTATTCTAGATGGCTCCAAGCCTCTTTGTAAGGACAGGTTTGAAAGAACTGCTTTGCACAATGAGCAGTACTCGAAATATAGTGGGGCACATAGCGTTGTGCCATAAGACACACCTCGTGTGTGCAGTGGGGCACAATGCAAAGAGCCTTCTGCCTTCAAGTACCTGAACTTAAGATTCTAATCTTTCAGTTGTGACTTGCCACAGACAACTGACTGCATTCAGGAGGTTTTCACTGAGCAGTATTGAGGTGAATTTCATCACATTACAGTTCTCCACATTTGGGTTGAAAAAATTTGCAATACTTGCAAGAAAAGTATTAAATAAGGGTAGAGAAACAAGCAATGTCTAATGTGAAATCTGCCAAGTAATCAGAGATGGAGATGGTGAAAAGTTTGCAGAAATGTGTCAGTTTCAGTGACACCATGTTTTGAAAAAAGCTGGAACAGGGCTTAAGTTGAGATTGAACATTCAGATGTCCTTCAAGTAGAACTCTTCTGGTTTGAAATGCCTTTTTTCAATCCTTTTAATCTTAAGTTACACAATGTAAAACAAACAAAAAATCAATTTCATACCAAATTGATATTAAACTGAAAGCTTTCTGCTGTCTTGAAATAATTCTTCCCCCAAAATCTCATGCCACAAGAATCCAAAACTGTGTTACATCCTCATTTTGGAACAGAAAGTGATCTGAACTCACAGTAAACTCCTGTGAAACGGACCCCTCTGTTCCAACATGGCTTCGTGGCTTTCAGTTACATTCACAACTAGAGCAAATTGTACAGTGCAGAACAGGCCAGCTGGCCTGAAATACTTATAAAATGCTAGATGTATGGATATGATCACTGTATGAGAATGCTAGAGGGTTAATTATAGAAGATATTTGAAAACTACAGCTAACAGCAGTGTTAAGACCCTAGAGGTCCCAAAGGATCTTGAGACATTTCTGCCCCAGTTCTGCTCCTGATGCTTTGCTGGCTCTGACCCCAGGGAACTGGTGAGCACCAGCCACGCGTGCAAACAAATGGCTGGGTCCTTGCAATTACCCAGCGACTCCCAGATTTCAAAGCCAGAAGGGATCATATAGACTCAACACGTGTGTAACACAGCACCAGCCTTCATTCTTTTAACACTTGCATCCCATTACCCAGGTTGCCAGGTCTCGTGAATTTTTGGCAAGTGGTAGATTTTGGCCAGGGTGAGAGCTGCTCTCCTAATCACATGAGAACCTCTGGCTCTCAGAAATTTTAGCCAAGCTAAGGGAAACTTCAGCCAACCTTTCTGACAAGCTGTTTATCCTAGTGTCTGCTTCCCAGGATCGAAGCAATTGCAACATTCCCAAAAGTAGGCAACGGGCTCTTCACTCCCATCAGTAACCCAATACCAGCCTGACAAGGAAGGACAGGGAATGGAGATGAGAAAGATCAGCAGATAAACAGGATCAGATTTCAAGCTCAAGGAGTAGCTCCTCTGGACACTCCCTCCGCCCCAACTCCCCGTTTCCTTCTCTCCATCCTGTCTGGTTAGGAAGAATAAGCAGGGAACTGGGCTGCAGCTGTATATCTGACCTGGGGCAGAGAGAGTTCTTCCTGCTCCCGCAGCCCAAGACCATCCCAGAATAAGCAGAGCTGATGCTACGGGGACAGGGTGGATGGTGATGAACCCTATAGTGGAAATAGGAATATGCAGAACTGATGGGAATGGAGAAAGCAGAGAGAACATAACTGATTTTAATGAGTCATCATCAAACGGACCAATTTTGGGGATAAAAAGTGCGCATCTAAACAGACCAAATAAGTTTTCTTGATAAATCTGTGAGAATAGACAGCACTCCCTCATACTGACACTGAAAAGGAAAGGAACATAGGAAAGAAGATTTTTTTTAAAGTTATCCAGAAAACAGACCACAAAACTTTCTTTATAAATTTGCATAACTGAGGGTGAAAAACAGAAGTGTAAAACCTCTCCCATTTTCAATCTAGTTATGTTAAAACTACTGCATTTTGACACAGGATTATCTAAGAGCCTACATCCAAATCACTTTGTCCAGGAGAAATCAGAGACACCAGAGCAGCCACTGGCTGTAAGCTGGGCTATCCACATAGAGCCCCTTCCTGCAATGAGACAGTCAAGCACCAGCAGAGATGACTCCACATGCAGCAGCATCGCCCTGTCTGCAGCTCCTACTTGCAAAGCTGAGCCTGAGCAAAGGCCCAAGCTGGGGACGTGATCCAAACAGAACCGCTTTAACGAAACAGTTCCTAATAGCAAGACAGCACATCTTCCCTGGAGTCAGCCTTGGCTCCCCCACTAAACCTGGGCGACGGCGGGTTAGATGGCCGAATACAGACTGGGAGACCTTCTCTAAGGTGTTTCAGGGACAGATAACAGAAAAAAACCAACATATGGCTTCCTAATCTGAACTATTAGTAGCAAAAGAGATGGATTCTGCATGCAAAATCATGAGGACATCTGTATAAAGAAGCCAAGAAGCTGAAGGGCCTTTAGATTTGGAGGGTGAGCAAGATCATATGAAATAACAGCAGCAACTAAGCTGAAATGGCTATCATAGCTAATCACATCCGTTCTTCTTCCCTAATACTTTACAGCTGAATAGAAGGCTCTGTGGAAGTATTGGATAAGCAAATATTTTGTGCAGTGCCCACTTTTAACAACTGCCTGGGAATGATTATTTATGTGTGAGTGCCAAAGACTCTGACATGATGGATTAGAAAGTAAAACCAAGCTCTGCTCTCAAGGAAATCACACTGGATTTCAATAGGGCAACTATGCATTTATAGTATTTCTTCACAGGAACCAGCCTTTGGCATTTGGTCCTTTTAGAAGAGCTCAAGTAAGAAAATGGGGTGGAGGAATCAACTGAAATCTTCAATGATCAACAAATGAAAGAGTGGGAAAAGTCTACATGCTGCTATCCAAGCTTCTTTATGTTTGTTGGAAGAAACTTCCCCCATCAAGCCCAACTTCAACTTATTTGGAGATCCTGATGTTCATCCAAAACCCTTTTGAGCTATCAAGAAATGAACTTCAAAGAAAATTAGCACATTTTAAGTGTGTGTTTGGGATTTTTTTCCTCCCAGTAGCTTTCATGGCATTTTCACTTCCTTCAGCTTTTCAGATTTCAAACTTAAACAAGCGTGAAATCTTTGCTCTGTTGGAGCCAATGGCAAAATTCCCAGTTATTTGGATCATCCCATAATTTCATGCTATGTATATTGCCCAAGCTTTACTGCAATCAAAGCTTCTTTGTTGCTCCAGTTAACAGTACATTGTTTCCAGATTCTGGCGTTCCTACCATGAAGATAAAGAGCTACAAAAACTGGAGTAATACTGGAAAGGAAGGTACTAAAAAAAGGAAAAGTGCTAGAGGTGCAAGAGTGGAACATTTACAGCCCAACAACTCACCCATACTGCGGTGGGGGCAGCTTGCTCAAAAAGCTCCCGGCAGAAAGGAATTGCCATCAGCTCACTCTGCTGATGCAGGTATGTGTGAGCTGACACCCTAAATCATGATAGAAGCTGAAAGAGCTAAAAAGCTACATAAAATATTTTTACAAATATAAAATAATAATTCACAGAAAACACTCCCCATTTGGTGACCCATCCAATAAAATGCTGAAATAATCAAAAGGGCAGGTGGGGAAAGCGGACACAGAGCAGCACCGCGGTTTGCTCACGCTGCAGGAGAGCGGCAAGGTGAGGAGATCCAAGCAACACTTCACTGTCTCAGACTGATCTGCCCTCAAGTGGAGCCAAGAAATCTTCCAGCAGACGAGATGCAGGCCAGGCACCACAAGAAGCCCATTAATTTGCTTATTCCACAAAGGGCTTTGGGATCACTGCTGAATACAAAGGGTTTCTTCTTGGAAACATGGGAGAGCCTGCATGGCCTTTTCGATTACGCGGGGAATGTCTAGTCCCTCCGCTGCTGCACACAGAACCACAATCCTGCCTGCTGTATAATTAAAATTAGTCCTCTTGTTCTGAGAAACGGAAAAGATTAAATTAAAGACTCTAAGAAAGTATCAAAGCATTTATATAAAGCGTAACATCAACAAAGTTTTCTCATCTACAGATAATATACTAGTAAAAGATAAACCTCAAATTAATATGACTCTGTATGTACTGGCTATGTTTGCTGCATCATTAAGCTGAAAAATCAACAGTTAGCTAAAAGCATAATGAAAAAAGAGAACAGGCTGTGCAGTATTCTGACTACTTGCTAGTTAAAAATAAGTCTGCACCTCTTATCTTGGCTCCATGCAAAAGCACTCTAGTGGGTTAGGAAGAACTCTTTAGTTCAGGAAGATTTAGGCTACCAAGATATTGAGGGTGATAAAGAGCATTTCTTCCCTCAGTTTCTGTCTTAGTATTTGCAGAGTATTTTAGCAGGAACTGCAGCCCTAACTCCACCTGCCCTTTTCTAGCATGAGCGCACACTCGACATGCATACACACAGAACAGAGAAGCACTGATCACATGGAGAACATTAATATAGCTCTTTCTTTCTAGATTTTTAAGCATTTAGCTGTGAAGTTGAATCACACTCTTAGTGGGGCTGTTTGGATGGGATTAATGATAGCGAGCACTCAGGGAGCCTAGAAAAAAGATATTTACTATTTAGTATTAGCATTGCAGTTGATCTTTAAGTCAAATCTACCTATGAAGACATTCCCATCAGGTTTCTATAACTCCTAATATAACACTACCTTTTTCAACAACTCTCAGTTCTAAATATCAAAAATCCTCACTGTTTACATTTGAGTGATGCAGGACCGTGCTGCAGCAGTACAGTGCTTTCCTACAGTCATATAGTATAGGAGAACAGCCTCTCTGAGGTCCTTGTATTTCCCCCCACCCTTACAGCAAATGTATTCAGACAGAAAAGGGAAAGTTCCAGCAACAGCAGCACGAAGGACGTGCCAAATGGGCAGTGCCAAACCTGAACACTGCAGAGTGAGCAGCAGTCAGAAGGAGCAGAGGATGTCCAGGGCTGTAAAGCAGCAGGTTTTGAGGGGCAATTTCCTGGTATTTAAAGAATGAAATGCACCAAGGGATGGGATGGTGAAGAGGGTAAATGAAAGGAGGAGTATGGCCCATTTCATTTAGGCACCCAAGAGAGACTGGTCTCCACTCCTGCACAGTCAGGGGAAAGTTGAGCATCTTCAGAAAGCAGATCAGACTTTTCAAACTCCTTTCTGGCTGGTTGTCAGAGTAGCTAAATCAGAGTGTGTATTACCAACTCCTAAAACAGCAGATGCCCCCTTGAACTAGGGAAAATCAGACAAAGCATGTGGTTGAGAACCACAGCCTGATTGCCGGTTTGCTCATGGGGTAGCTGAGACCCCATACAACGAGCTCGTAGCAAAGCGATGAGTAAGTTCTGTGAGAACAAAACATCACCTGAATTATGTAGGTCATGTCTAGACACAACTGCTTACATTCCACATAATCAAATAATTCTTATTAAGAAGTTATCCAATAACGGACACAGATGTGACACCTGAATTTAGATAAAATAGTCACTGACTCCAGAAGTCACCTCTTGATTTCAGTTAGTTAGAATAAGGCTCAGTCCAACAACACAAGGCTGGCGGGGTCCAGTCCAATATGGTTTAAATTATTTGTTTAAAGGCAAGCATATTCTCTTGACCAAAGTACATTTTAATAAATATATTCCCTTAAATGCCCAGTAAGGCTCATGGTAATCTACTTAAGCATTATTTTCTGGAAGGTTTAAGATTCCTGTAGGCTGAATTACATGTGGAAAGTTACATTAATGTGTCTTCACATAAACTGAAAGTTTATTGTTTTATTATTATAGAAAAACCATAAAAAAGATTTGTCTGAAGCTATTGGCTATTGTGCTATACATCTGGTGGAATGTTAGTTATTACAATAACTCCTTCAGCGCCCTCAAATGAAGCCCTAGGCTAAAAATGAAAATAAGTAATACGATAATACTGTAAAAAGATGTTATGGAATCATACAGAAATACTGAGCCAAATTTAGCTGTCAAGGGAAAAAATCCTGGCTGAGTTTTAGAAATAGCATTAAGTTGGGCAGGAAAAAAAGGTCAAAAACCTTATGACCAAGGCACATCCTCAGCCAAATCCAGAGTGCTGTTGTAGCACACTGGCAAGACGAGCAGTGCTAAAGCCAACTGCAGAAGGCTCCTTGGCTAGTCTGAGGTTTACACTGTTGTTTCTATTCCCAAAGCTAATTAAAGGCTTCCCAGAAATATTGGCTTTGTTTAATTTTGTGCTGGTCACGGATCAGGTCTGGGGACAGTGGAAGCAAGAAGAGGAGACAGTAAAAAGCCAGCAGGATTTGAAGGAGGTGAAGATGGGCAGGAGCAGCTGAGAAGTGGGAAGCGTCAGGAGGCTGTGAGTAAAGACAGGCTTTGAGAAGAGAAGCCGTGCTGAGGCTGCTCAGCAATATAGGTGAAATTGGGAACAAATTCTGGGGTGGGAGGTGGGTACAGAGGGCTTGAGGGAAGGGATCACAAACTCTGGCTGACAGTGTGGTTTCCCTAGGGGAAGGTGAAAGCAGTAAGAAAGACTGGGAGAGGCCAGTGGGATCTGAAGTAGGTGGAGGGGCTGGGGATGTACATAAGGAAAGGCACTGAGGAGGAATGGATGGGTGCTAATGGCTGGGAAGAAGACCATGAAGAGTCCACCTCAGGAAGGCTGGAGCATGAGCACAGGGAGGATGTCCCTACCCCTCTGCTCTTTCTTTCCATCCTCCAGCCCTTCCCTCCTCCTCATAACCCTGATGTGGCAGCAGCTCTTCCCTGGCCCAGGACTCATGGCTGTCCTGGGGCCCTGCCCCAGCCTCCAGCAGAGGGAAGGGCTGCACAGTGGGACACGGATTTCAGTCTGCAACAGCTGAGCTTCATCTCCTCAAACAAAGGCAAAGTATGCAGCCTGTCATCCCTCTGTCTGCTGCCTTAATCTCTTGTAACCTCTGTTGGAGGCAACATCCATTTTCTGGTGGAAAAGAAATGTAGACAGGACCATACCAGTTGCCTAAAAAAGGTGGCATAACTGGAAGCAGTCTTGAGCGCTTTTACTTCTGCAAGCAGACCACACTGATTCCAGCAACCAGTGTCTATATTTATATTTATTGCTTTCCCAATCAAGAGCATATTTACCATGAGAGCTAATGGAGCAATATTTCATCTCCTATCAGCACTGGCTGCTGCAGAGTCTGGGTCCTGTGGCAGAGCAGTGTCGTGCTGCTACACAGCTTTTCTCACCCTCATCTGAAGCAGCATTGCTGCTACATCCAAACCCAAGTTTGCCTCTTCTGAGAAACTAATCAGTGTACAATGTATTTGGGGTTATAGCAGGGAATGAACCAAAAATAGTTCACAGAGACAAAATTCTTCATGTATATTAATCTTGTTGCTTTATCTAAATCTTAAAGCTCTTTTGTATCACTTACCTGAACATCCATCTTCTCGAGATGTTTGATTTTTCATACTGGTGGCACATGGCATCTGTTTCTAATCATGTTACTGATAATTGTTGTTATGAAAGAGACTTTTTTTTTCTCCATCAAGCACAGTAATATTGTTGGCTTACCAAAATGCCACATACTAATTTAATTAATAATTATATTAGGTAGAGGAAATAAAATTGATAGTCTTATTCTGGAAACTATTGAATAAACAATCAGTTGAAAAGCACACTTTAGAAATGTGCTCTGTCTGGTCTAGACTTATCTCTCAAAAAAAAAAAAAAAGAAAAAGTGGTTAGGGATAAATAAGCTAACCAGAAACATCTGCCTTTAATATTCCATTTTGACGTCAGTGAATCTTTATTGGCCTCCCAAAATAGTCTAAGGTTTTGTGAAATGAGCAGCAAACAAAACATACTGTTGTCCAGTTTCTAGAAGATTTTTCCATTTATGATAAAAGTAGAAATCATCCCTATTTCATGTCAAAAAACTTGCTTTTACTGCATTCATTGCAAAACTCAGGCCAACGCATGACCTCAAGGGTTATTCTGTTTCACATAATCTGAATGTTGCTTGAAACTTTCATTAAACCTACTAACAGCCTTTACAGGATAAATATTATTTCTGCTTTGGCTGTTTAGTTGCACCCAGCAGAGCACTGGCAGCCTCTTGCCCCTCTGTCAGGGGCGACTCTCTAGGTCACCTATGAGCCAGACTCCCTCCAGAACTGGAGATCCAGCCTTGTTAAGCAGGTTTTTTGTGAAGAAAGGAGCAAAAGCCGGCAATGCTGCCACTGTGAAATTCATACAGGGCGAGTCCTGAAGCCTTGGCAGCATTTTTGCTCAACCAATTTGGTGTTCGGAACAAATTGCACAGGGTAAAACCTGATCCAAAGCCTTCCTACCGCTTCAAGTCCCACAGCAGTTGGAGACAACTCCCACACCTTACAGCTGTGACTCCAGGCTGGCTCCAGAGCAGGCTGGCATACTCTGCCAGTGCTGCAGACAGAAACATCACAGGCAGGCCCAGGGCTCTGTGGCTGCACAGCTGCAGCCAGTCCAACCCCCTGTGCAAGCTGCACACCGCTCCTGTGACCGATGGGCTGGAGCTGGGGCAGAAGAGGAGGGCTGCACAGTTAGTATTTCCTCCAGGATTTCTCTAACACTTCTGCAAAAGAAAGCGTTTGTGCAGCAGTTAGGTAGGATAAATGTCACACAGCAGTAAGATTTGTCCTATTTCAGTGAAAAGTAAAGCTCCTAACACCTAAGATAGACAGAAGGAAGCCACTCTGATTATGTTTTTCACTTCTGTATAAACATTTAGATTGAAAACCTCTTCATATAGTTGTGAGCACATTCTTAATGGATTCAGAAAAATTCCCCCGCCTTTACACACAGAACAGAAAGCAGAATACATTTTTGCAAGCCACAACACAAAGTTTAATGACACTCTAAGCCTGGTGCACATCTAGGAGTGATGATGTGGCAACAGCCTGGCAACAACTGGAAGTGATGTGAAGAAATGTAACTGCTCTCTAAACAAATCCCCTTTGATCCATTTCCTCTTCAACAGAAGCATGATGCTGTTGTTCTTCTAGGGAATTATGAAAACACTTTCTAAAGCTTAAGTTTTCTGTAAACACAGAAAGTGTATCTCCAAAATCATGCAAAGGAAACCTCACTCGAAAATACATGGATTTTCATAACTCTCTCATTCTGCAAATACTAATAACTGTGGTAAGTCAGTCAAACCCTTTTTAAATGAGACTGTGACAAGCTGACTCTTCTGTGATAAATACTTCTAAGTGTAAATGATAAAGAAACACATTAAGATCATGGAATTTGAGCAGACCCTTTCCTGCAGCCAGCACAGGCTACTTACAGCAGTTGCAGCTGTAGCGTGGTCTGCAGGAACAACGCGGACTCCACTGTTGACAGATACTTGCATTGAGTTGACAATCAGTTTTGAACTCATATGCATGACCACACTGTGAAGTGGCCCTCATATCACTTTTTAAATAGACACTCCTACATCACTTCACAGTTTCTCTCTTCCATTTACTAACCCTTCTCTTTCGTATCTCTTTACTCCCTTAGTTATTTCTTTGCCTTCTCCATTAGTTATGAGCTATGCCTTCACCATAGACTTCTAATTTGGATGCTGAGCTTGAGAGATGCCAGCCACCTGCATCTGACATGGCTTCAACTCACATCATCCCTCAGTTTCTTCTTCTTAACAACAGCTGGAAGCAAATATTCAACACCACAAACTGTGCCATTCATTTTCAAAGACAAAAAGACACACAGACTCCCTCAAGTTCTGTTGTTCCGTATATGAGAGTTTCTAAGATTCGGAATCGTCCTCTTAGGGCCTGCGGTGCGTGCTGAGCATAGGCTCAGCAGGATTCCAGCAGATCCCCCAGAACCGAGCTCTCCTTGAAATCAAGTTTTATGTCCCTGTTCACAGCTGCCATTCTAATGCAGCTTGGGTGTCTGACAAAGATATTTAGAATCACTTCTGGCCCAGAAGAGAAAACTGTACTAGAGACTAAGAGGTTTTCTGACAAGTCCTCAACACTTCAACTGTGTCTGTGTTCGTCTGGAAGCGAAGCTCCCTCCCCGACCCACTCAATGTATTTCTGTTGCGTTATCCTCAGCATGACAATGGTGGGCATTAGAGGCCCTGTTTGCCAGGTGATTCCCATATTCAGAATCCAACAGCAATGTCAGATGGAGTAGCAGGGAGTGGCAATAGGAAAGGGGAGATGCACACTAAAACCAACCCTGCCAGCCTCGCACCAGCCCGTAAGGACACACAGAGTGATCAGCACGTTGCCCTGCAAGTTCTGCTCAGCCTTTGGTCCATGTGCTCAGACTCAACTGAGACACGGCTAACAGCTGAAAATACCAGTTTTAGCAAAAAGCCTGGGATTTCTGTCCAGGAGACCTGGTGCATGGATGAAGATAAAATCTGTAACCAGTTGTACCAGCCTTGGACTGACCATCCTCACCAAATACAGGGAGCACAAACCACAGACGCAGTTGCTGTGCTGGTTGTTCCAGACCTGGGGTTTCCCTCACTCCTGGAGCAGCCGGGAGCCTCGCCCCGGCTTCTCCTCAGCTCTCCCCTTTGCTTTTTGAGCAGTGCCAGCCCTGGCCATCCATTTATACCAAGTCCTTGGGCAACAAATGACAAGAATGACCTTTCTCTCTTACAATCTAATTTATCTGTTATTTACTGCACCTTATCTAGTGCCTTCTCTCTGAAAACCACACCATAAATATAGCCTAGATCTGTCAGCAAGCCTCCTGCTACTTTAATAACCCATCAGTACCTATTATATATAGCATAACACATAATGAAATCCAATAGCACATTAAAATAATTGGCAACCATGCACACCCTTATCTTTCACCTTCTTATGCTGGAAACCTTCCCATTTCACACATCTTACATTTGCCGAGACCAATACTTCCCTTCCCCTAACTTGAAATACATTACTTTGTCCAGAAAGAAATAGATATTCCCTTAACAGATCAGTTACGTGTTTGTTTAAAGCCTACAGGCCTATGAATCTCCTTTATCTCATTTAGTCTTTATCTCCCTCAGTCTTTCCTAATGAAAAACGTAATAACCATTGACTTTCAGATGACCTAGTATGTGAAGTCAGGAACACATTACTTATTCTATGAATCTGAAGATTAAAGGGCCACCGTAGCTTAGGCTACATTCTCCAGTTGGGAATGAATACCCTTCTCCAATTAATTAAGAGTTAATTCCATATTTCAACTCTTCCTGTTGATGAAAAACATTTATAATAATTCCACATACAAACGGTTGAGTCGAACAATATAAATCCTCTGTGCTGGAGTTTCGTCTGTCCTGTGGAATATTACAAATCTTGTCTATCATCCAGACATTACCTGTGCTATAGCAATCTTGGTTAGTTTTAATTTAAACTCTTTCCAAGGAAATGACGATCCTTTTGAACTGACAGTCAGTTCAGGTTTTGATCACTGCTGAGTATCCTGTGCAAGAGTTCAAGCAGCTTAGTTCTTGTGAAAGTCAAGGGGAGCAACAGCACTAATTAGGGCACCAACGTGCAGATTGCACCACAAAGAACAGAATTTATCCCTCAAAGTTTCTTAAATCCTTCAGATAAGCAGAGGCTGTAAGACAGTGGTAGGGTGTGATTAAAGAAACTTTAAAATGTATATGAAAAAGCAGAAGAAGTGCCCAAGAAGAATTTCTGAGAAGATGATTCCTTGAAGTGCTGTGCAAAGGTCTGTGATAAAACGAGAATCAAAGGACAAATGGCTGAAGTGGTGAGAAGTGAAATTTTAGCTACACTACACTAATGTTCCCTTTTATCCTTGAAAAAAGAGCATCTGTAACGATCAACACTGTGCGACAGGTATACAGGAATACACATCCAGCGTGTAACTATTACTGAGCAAATCATTTTATGGCCACTTGTAATTAGGCTCTGTCTGCCTCTTCATCCTATGAACCTGAGCACAGCTCCTGGCATTTTTCTGTCCTGACACTGACAAACTTGTATATAAGGATCTCAATTATAGCTCTAATCTTGATGGATTTTCTGTCTGCTAGTCCTGTGCTGTGATTGTGCCAGGACTCTATTATTATTAAGAAAGTGTACTCCTAGCCCTCCTGGTGATGGGAAAAAGTTTGAAAATGTGAAAAAAACAGACTAAAAACTAGAAGGTAAACAGAAGCATAAGGGCTTTGGGACTTCATTCTGTTTTACTGCAGCAACAGAAGTATATTTCTCTTATTTCCATAGTCCTCTACATGCTATAGTTATGTCACTACTGAAAGCCTTATCCTACCATCTCTGTACCCAAGGATCCAGAAGAAGAAAGAAGGTGCTGCACAAACACAGGACAAGCAGTATATGAGACTAAAATAATTTCAAGTCTAGGAATTAACTCTTTTCTTCCACCCTTTGGTTTTCTGGTTTGGTGTGGTTTGGATTGGTTTGATTTTTTGTTTCTTTATTATTTATTTTTACATTATGCACTGCTTTTCTTATACGAATTTCTTACCTAAGGCTTTTGGCTCAGGATGGTTAGAGGCTCTTCTAACAAATATATGCAATACTTATTAAAATCATTGGCAAAAATACTGATGCAAGCATGTATACTTCAAAAGCACTGGGAATAACTGGTGAAATACGCTTATTCTGCATGAGTAGCCAAGCACTTAATTCTGATGCAGTGCTTCTGAGAATTTGTAAACTGGTGTGGATTTTGTGTTAGCAAAGATGGCTTCATACCATAGTACAGATTAACAGAAGCCGAGACTCTGTACCTGTTTTCTGCTGTGGTTAAATAATGCTCAATTTATACTAACATTTAGTTTAACTTAAGAACTGCAGAAAGAGAAGAAATAGTAAACTCAAAACCAAAAGATTTTTGGCTACACAGGACACTCATGGTTGAAATTTTGGTACGTGCCATTCCAGAAATAAAATTTATTTTTTTTTAATAATGTTAAATCCTTAATTATAACATCTATGAATTTAAAATCATGACGCTTAAAAGCTGAGCTTTGAAAACTTAGAGAAACTGAATCTTCTGAAGTGTTGTCTGGCACCACAGGTAACCCTTTCATTCTTTCTTTTTAGTTTTTTTTCTTGAGCGAGGTAGTACCTTCCGTCACTAAACTATTTCTCACTGAATCATCTAAAGCATAACACTGATGAGACACAGTTAACCTGTACTCTTGTCTGCTTTCTGGTATGTAAGTTCAAAGAAATGGACCTTTTACCAGATTTGAACAGTTGTCTTGGGAATGCAGATTTATGAAAATTGATACCCTCTCTTTGTCTGCTGGAACAATGTGCCTTTCTTCTCCACATTTGCCCCCTGTCTATTCTACTGAGTCAGAACTTCTTCAGAAAACTTTTTTTTAATTAATAGAGGATAGCTTTGCAGCCACAAGGTTATAAGATGTCTCTGACAAACCTCTCTTTGGATACAGTCAAAGAGGAAGATATTTAGACTTCACATTCAATTTAAAGGAGAGGTCAGAGTTCAGCAGTGCAGTTTGCCCCTGTCATGTTCTATTTGGAATTCAAATAGTCAGCAAAAACAAAAGGCAAAATGACACATGCCCATCACTGGTATTTTCCAGTCTGCTCCAAAACAGGCACAAGGGTAAAAGAAAGGACATTTCTAATGGTATTTATTGAGATATACAATCTATAAGCTCTGCATTCCAAAACAGACAAAATAATTGGACTAAAAGAGTGTAGGTATATACAGCTACTGACTAGGACTTCAAAACTACACTCAATGGGGATAAACTTTCGTGAGTTTATTCTTATTCTTCCTTAAATTATATTTCTAGAAACAAAATAACTTCCAATCACACTTCAGAGATAGATTGACTGATTTTTAAATGCCCTTATGCTAACTGTTGCTGTATATGACATTTTCTTGCCATTGCCATTCAGTCGGTTTGATTATTCTCTGGGAGGAAATAACAACGTCACTGATTTCTGCCATTTTCCTGAAATAAAACAGTGAAAATGAGAAAAGAAGTAGATTATATATATTCATTACCAAAACCTGAAATGTTTTAAGGAGATAGATTTTTTCCAAATATTTGATCAGACACATTTTGCTTAAAATAACAGCACTTTTGGGAAGCACTCCAAAGCCAGTTTCCTCCTTGTAATGTACTGGCTGTATCCCACCTTTGTCTCTGAATAAAGTCAGAAAAAAAGCTGAGTTATAGAATGCAGCAGCAGCAGCTACAGAAGCCAAAAAAGCAGCTGAGATAATACAGAATAGACAAACCTCACTCCTTTTTAAGTATTCTTACCATGTGGAAGCTTCTATTTACACAAGTGCAAGGCTCCTCTGACCATAAATATTTCTCTATAAAAATATAAGGACTATGTAGAATCTGTAAGGACTTATCATTCATTCATTTATTGTTCTTCACATAGTCATGTAGCTTCAGATCTATTTTTGATTATACTCTTACTCAGAGCTCCTGTAGGTAAAGTTTATTTTCTTTCTAACCATGCCAACTTCTGCTAAGCATTTTCCTAAATTCTGCAATTCTAGGCATAGACGCTCCTTGTAACCTCTCCTGAGTCACAGTTTGAAGACTAAAGTTCAAAACCTGTGTTTTTGTTCATTCATACGCCTGTCTCAAGCCTCCTCACTGCACCCCCCACCTCTACACTTGACTGCCTTGCACAGCACCAACCGGGTATGTGCAGATCTCAGGCAGTCTCCAGCTCTGCCTCTCCTCCGTACACAGCGCGCTCTGATGTTATTGTTGGTCGATGACTCTGGTTAGGTCTGTTTGAGTATGTTTGCAACCGTAAGGACTGTCCATGTAAACAGTGAGAAGGGTATGGAGAGGTGACACTTTTCACTAAGCTGGTATCTTTGAAAAAGAGACCCAATGAGGAAGAAAAGGCCAGGTCATTTTTTTCTATTTCTTCTTTAACAATTCTGTCTATGCTAGAATCAGGAAATGAGCTTGAAAAATATGTAGACCCAAGCTAGTTAATCCCAGTGGTCACCTAGTGGGCAAGTGGGAAAGCTGGGGCCCAAACTTATTTTTTTAGGGTCACTAGTCCTTACTTTAAGCAGACTATTTGCCTGGTCAGCACGTTTTGAGGAGCAAAAGAGTCTTTTTACTATGGATTGCTGCACAACATACAAGCTGTTGATGGACACAGCCATGCACCATATATCCTTCAATGCAAAAAGAGCCAGCAAAAATGGTCATATATTTTTCCATTTATCTTCATTAGATGTTTAATTAAAACTGGCCTGCAGGGTGGAGCTCAGTTTACTTCGCTGGCAGGATGGCTCTGCTTCAGCAGAAGGCTGGACTGCCGACAAGCACGGGCAAACATACATTGGAGTTGACACACGGCCAGGCAACACCACTGAGAGGACTCTGATGTGTGTCAGCTCTCAGAGCCCGCCCGCAGACCCACAGCACATCTGTACCAAAATTCTTACCACTCTGCCTTCGACACTGCTGAGACACAGGGAAATCTACTGTCCTAGGCGCTCTACCTATGAAATCGCATCTTTGGCATCTATAAAGAGATAGCCTAAGCTATGAATTAAATAGAAGACATGCTTGTAGTCTTGTCAGATTATTGTAACTATTCCTTCGTACCTGATCATCTTCCTATCTTTCCTAGATTCATTTAAAACAACTTTAAAATGCAAATGTTATTCTCAATACACTGCACTTTCCAGGACTTCTTTGTGTTTCAGTGCTTAGAAAATGATGAAACACAAAAACCTTTGGCCCCAAACCTAATTGTGACCTCTGCCTGATAGCATACTCCAGTTCTTAAACTGCCTTTAATTTCAGGTGTTTATAGGCCTGGGCATCTTCATCTCCCAGTGCTGTATTATTGAGCTCCTCCTCAAAAAACCCAAACAATCATAACATACTGGAAAAAAATTCTGACAAGAAGTCGGTCTTTCTCTAAACCAATCTGTGAGATGACTTGTGATTTATTGGACAAATACAAGATTTTTAACATAAAAAGCCCTGAAAAGTGCTTGCTGCTTCTCTATTGTAACCAGATTCCAGGCAGTGATTCTGCTCAGAGGTATGTTGTGTCGTTAGTGTCAGGAAGACGGATGAAAACCTGAAGTTCATCACAACAGTCAGACAGCTCTGGAGAAAAATGTCATTTTCCTGACATCAAAGAATCAATAAGCAGCACTTACGTTTTAAGTTCAGAGTGATAAAAGTAGACAGACAGCATTTTAATGTTTATTTCCCTTTTTATAGTGTATTTCTAATACGGAGTTGGTTGGGTTTTTTTGGGTTTTTGGGTTTTTGGGGTTTTTTTGTGCCAGACAAAGCAAGTTGGAAATATTTTCTCACAGCATAAGCTAATGTTCTCAATCTGTTTTTCCTTTCTAGGGTCTGCACAGACAAATTCCACAGCAACATCTGATGATAACATCAGACAGTAGTAGCAGAGACACGTTTAAATCATAGTTACAATATTTTCCCTCTGGGCCAACCAAAAAGCAATCTTTCTTAGAACAATATGTATGGGCAATTTTTTTGCTCCATTTAGAGATAATTTTAGCTCTTCAGTGTCATGCAAATGCGCAGGGCTTTGCTCAGATAAAACTGCTATCAAGGCACTGGGAGCTCTGCCAGGAAAAGAGCAAACAAGTTTCCTAAGAGGAGTTCAGCTTGAGAAAGGGTTTAGGATTTACTCTACTGGGCAGAATATGGTGCACTTTTAAATGCATGTTTAAAAGACAGTGAAAACACGTTTTTAAAGGGAAAGAAGCACCTAAAATCGTTAGTTTCTGAAGTCTAAGTTTACTTCAGACACATCAAAATCTACATACATTTACATGTAAAATGAAGTATTATTCAGCTCCTCTGCCTGGCAGCCCCGCAGGGAGCCCGGACCCTCATCCCAGGGACGTTCCTCCCTCTCCTTCCCCCGCTGGGGTGGGGAACCCCACGGGCTGGCCCTGAGGATCCTGCTTCTGGCAGGTGGTGTGGCAACTGCCCAGATCTGAGGAGGACTCTGCATACGCTTGTTAACCCTTGACCACCAAAATGAAGTACTTCTGGACACCAGAAACCAAGCTCTTTGCTGCAGGATAGAGCAGAATTAAAGATACTAATGGTACTGCAAACCAGCAACTGGATATGGGTCTAGCCAATGAGACGATCTGCCGCTACATCAGGTAGACTTAATCTAATCATGTTATAAATGCTCCTGCTTTTTGGTATGCACTGCACGACCAAAGTTAAGAAAATCTTCTGCTGTATCATTGCCAACTCACAGGCTTCCTTTCCTGCAAAGTGACGCTTTGCACCGTCAGAGAAGTACATGGGGCAAGACGTTCCATAAAGGAAACAAAGAAATCAGTGCAGCAAAAAGCTCAACAGGAAGGAGGGAGGAACCTTTGCAATGGAAATAACAAGAGGAATTGGTAGTCTGCAGCTGAAACACTTCATACTCCATGCATGGAACTGCATACTCTTCACGGACTCTGTTCAACCCTTCTCAAACTTCCCGAGATCCAGCAGTTCCCAGCTCTGCCCAGGACCCAGCAGCCACAGTGAGCTCTGCACGCACCACCACAGCTCGAGGGGTCTTGGCAGAGGAAGGTGATGTAAAGATGAGGTTATATTATCTAGAACTGTTATTATCATTTTATGGTCCTGTCCGTATACAGTGTCTTAAAACTCTGTAAGCTCTTTTCTTGTTTGGCTTTCACTGCCTTTATGCGTCTTGGTAAATTTATCATCCCCTTTCTTTAGCTTCTTTTTCTATCTCTCTACTTGAAGATCTGGTATGCAATGAATCAAAGAAGGGATATTTATACCCATACTGTGAGAATGTTTACAACACACAGAAAATTCTGTCTGTGGTTTGGTCTTTGTATACTTCCAGAATAAATGACAGTTTTCCAAACGTACTATATTACTGTTGAGCCCACAGAGCTTGTATTTATGTAACTAAAAAGCTTTTATTTAGACCTTTGCAACATGCCAAAATTAAAAATATCTTAATGAATGAATCAAAGTAGTACAGCAAAGAAATCTGTAATGTATTACCATTTCAAAATAAAGATTTCTGTGAAAAGCCTCTCAGATACAAAGAATCTGTTTGTTTAACAAAAAGTAATTTTGTTATTTTTATGCCCATTGTTTTAATAACAAAACTTTGATCTTGAAAAAATTTTAGCGTGAAACATGGATATGGTAATAGCCAAAGTTTCCATTTAGCTGCTGCTTCATGTTCCAAGAATATTGAGTTCCGTTACATGTAGTATTTAATAATTTACATATGGGCTCCATGCGAACTCCTAGAGGTCTTGACGCAGAGACTCTTCGAGTTTTCCAAAATTTTATTCAGGTATATGGAGTTTCATGCTCAAGAATATCAATAGCATCATTAAGGGTTTAATTTTCCTAGTGCCATGATCTGGTTTAAAGAACCTGAATGTCACGGGAGAATGTGCCAATTTATCATGCAGACATTAAACACTCCATGACTTCCCCACATTTTATTTGCAGAGCTCCTTAACAGAGCTAAGAAGTCATTACATTACTAAGGCATCTTGTTTTAAATTCAGTCCTCTTTAAAGTTTTGGAAACAAAGGAAGCAGCTACTAATACTGCATTTCCTTAATTCCCTTCAAAGGAATTCCCTTTTCTGAAATACTTCAGAAATTATACCTAAAATCTGTTTCACTCTACCGCATCTGCCTCTTTCGGCTTACTTACAAGTGTAGGTAGGGATGAATGAATGCAGCAACATCCCACCTTCCCACTCACAAATGTCACTGGGGAAAAAAATGGAGGATTCTGTAAATTTGTCTGGCACTTCCAGATGTCAGGCAGCCCCGTCTGACCACATATGGATCAGCTCCACCATGCACCTGTAATGCGCCTCTGGGACTGCCAGGCTGTGATGTATGTGTGGGTAAGCGGATCCTGATGGATTTATGGAGCATGTGCAAATCATCTCTGTAGCACACTGTATATCATAAGTCTAACATTTACAGAAGCATCACTTCTGGTATATGTTCACTACCGAAATGAAGCAGAAATGTTTCTGGGATTCTGCATCCGCTCCTGGGGTGCGAGCTCACCAGGTCAGGGAGATGATGGATCAAGTTTTGAGGAGAGACTGATCACAGAGAAGTTAAAGCTGTGCTGCTGGCAGCACTAAAGTTATTCTGAGAATCTTGGTGGCAACCAAATTTGCTTTAAAAGCAGTTGTGTAAACAGAGATGCATCAGCACCAGATAGCATCTGCCTTAGAGGGAGACTGAGGCCAGGGAGAATGGTACTCTGGGCTGATACTTGTTCTTCATTAAGCAATGTTTCTGATAAGTTGAAGCCTTCATCCCATCCCAAATCAAGTTTTTCCAGGATCCTGGCGGTGAATGATTAAATCTTAGAAATGGTTATACACCTCTAATGGCACCTCTTGAAGGGAAGCTGAACATAATAAATTCTAGTTAATCTTGATAGATAGGTCGGAAGTAAGGCATGCAAGAGATAGCTAGCAAAAGCACTAGTATTAGACATTTCCATTATCATTAAACACGCCACCCATGCCCTTGAGAGCTGATTAACATCAACATCTCAGAAAAAATACTGGAAAATCCCTAGCATCAGATGTGACCTTGCAAAACTGCAGCCCATGGCAACTGCAGAAGGCAGTGAGACCTCTGAGCATGTTCTTTAGTCTTCGGTTGTGATACAAGCACCATTAACATTGTAGAGGAATTAGGAAGCTACTTTTCTTCTATTCCACTCCTAGTCAGTAAAGGGGACACAGACCCGGATTTAACGTGTCTGAAAACAATGATATCTTTATGTCCCAATTATAAGTGCAGTTTGCTATTTTGGATGAAGAAATCCATATGTGCAGCAGACTGTGACCGCGCTGCCCCCACGCTGGGCAGACCCTGCCCATCTCTGAATTCAGGATTCTAACAAGGAGCTTCTGCACGTGGAGCGACGCTGGCTCAAAGCAAACAATGTGGTTCTAATCCAGTTACTGATACTGGAGAAGTCTGAATCATAACCTTTTAGATGCTATGTCCAAGTAAGCTTAATCATACTGGCAACATAAGCAAGTTTATATTGCTACTGAATAGAAAGAGTCAGTCTTCTGAAGAGCACTCTGCAGAGCACAGGACATTTTCATCTACTAAATATCTGGAATATTTCAGCACAGATCCTTTTACATATCAAATACCATGTCTGGGGCACACGCTGCAGTGTGCTGTCCTTGTGGGCCGATGCACGGCTGCAGCATTGCGCTCCTGCTCCTCTTCGCCAGGAGAGCCGGGCACCACTGCTGCTCCTGCAAGCATCACAGCCCAGCAGTGCGATACGGGACAAACCTGCCCTCTGCCACGGATCTGGCATGGGGACACCAGTCAAAGTGTCACGAGCCATGGGCTGGCTGGGCTGCAGCAGCGCTCCCCATGCCGGGAGGAAAACCATCTGGATCTCACAGTTCACAACTGGGGCAGGCATTCCAGGGCAGCCAGGCTCCCACTGACTTCCACTTTGTTTTCTTTAAAACCGAGTTGCTGTCAGCTTTCCTACGACTTTCTCCCACTTTAATTTACATCCCATGCAAACTTCGCAAACATTTTCCACTGGAACAAGCCAGGGACAGTTTTTTCCCCTGCAGCATTTGGGGAAAACTGATGAAGTTATGCAAAGAGGTTTGGATTATTTCTAGTCTGAACTTTTTTATTTTTTGATTGAAAAAAATAATTTTCAGGTTTTATTTGGGCTAAAACTACTGTTACCAAGCGATGAAGAAGGATAAAGTTGGAAGCCTTTGGAAATTGCTGCTACATTTTTCAGATCTCAGTTAGGCTTATGGTATTAGACATAGCTCAAGAGGAAATTAGCAGAACACATATAATCATTGGCTCATTGGAATACTAAACACAGGATGCAAACTATCCTGACTGTATAGTTTGTGCACACCTCTGTGTCCACATACATATGATTTTGTGATGTGAGGAAAGTTCTCTAAGAATTTAGTAAGTTACTTCTGCAGATCATTTCCATTCAATGTCTTACTATTTTTAAAAGGAACGTCCTGAAATATCCCTGTAATTCTAGCTTTCCTCTAGCATTAGTGTCTTGGGAAATGGGTGACAACTTTCTGTGACTGGAGTGGTCGCAGCAGTACGGCACACGTGTTTGTCTCAGATTAAAAAAGGAAAAGAAGTTAGAAGACTATTTTAATGCAGTAAAGTGTCACATAGCCAACATAAAATGCCATACACTTCCGCACATTATTTGATGTTCTTTGCAACTGCGTGATGTATCTCAGTATTTACCTACTGCATGGGGTTTTGAAAGGGAAAATTTCTGAGTGTAATGACTTTGTCCACTTTAATATAACCAGGTTCCGCTTAACAGAAAATTGATTTTTACTCAACCATTTAACTGAGTCCTTTTAAGATAAACTGCACAGCAAGACAGATCTGCACACTATCATGGGCAGTCTGGATCCTGGTATTACTGCTTCTAGCAAGCAATATGCTTTAAAAGCACAGTACTTGTGTATATACCCTCAGTGGAGGTAGCCTTGCTACGACTTTATCTAAAGGTAGATTGTAAGACTAACAAAAATAATGCAGTTAATTGTTTCTAAATATCCAGAACACACTTACACGCAGACCTCATCACTAATGAGTCCTTGCAAGTGAATTTGGCCCTTGTGGCTGTTTCCCTCTGACATCACGTCAGTGGACGTGAACCCACTGGTACCAGTGGCTATAAACTGTTTTCTTGGATGCCCTGAAGGGAAACCAGAACGTGACCGTTCTTTCCTGTGCCCCTACTGTGCAGTGTCGGGATTTTGGTGAAGCAGCCGGAGACTTCCCCCAGCAGATGAGGAACAGAATTCCTCCAAGGAGCCCTGAGATGGGCAGGACACAGACTTCTCCATTTCTGGGCTGCTTGACAGTTTCTGGTTCTTTCCCACTTACAACTGGAGTTAAATAACAACACATCAGTGTTTTCAGAGGAAAAATAAATCATGCAAACATGTTTTGGTTGCAGATGTTACGTTTCAGTTTTTGTTTTTCAAAAAACCCTGAATTTTCTGAATTGTCAAAAGAATTTCTCATAAGAACAAGCAATCTTATCCTCAACTTTCATTATAAAAAATATAAACTATTTATTTGGAAAATTACATTACCGAAACATTCTTTTTTTCTGCAAGTGGAAGTGTATCAGCTTGATTTTGGTTGAAACACCATTTCAAATAGAGGAGAGGGATGTCTTCTGGAAATAAATCAGTAAATTTCCAAGTAAGTCAGGTTCACATTAGGGTTTAACTTATAGGCATGAGCCTATGTTATCCCACGCACCTTCACAGTAACTCTGAGTCCAAAAGAGTTTCGAATTATTGAGAAAGACTTGAAAGGATAAAAAAAGGTTATTCCAAGATAGATTTCTAAGCATCAGACAAGGAATTTTAAAAAAAGACTGTAAAATCAAATTGGATTTTATGCTACCTTGAATCATTGTGGTCACTAAACAACCAGCTCAGGTGGCACCTGAGCACAAGAAAACTTTGTGCTCTTTCTAACTAAATCAGTTGGTTTAATATCAGATGGAAAATTACTTTGCCTTAAAAGATTTTGCCACTCCAAACAACTAATTTATTAGGACAATGACACAACATGCAACCCAACTGTAACTAACCCTACCACACCACAGACAGTGCGGGAAGGAAGACGTGTGTATTAACACAACGCTTGCAGCTGACCACTCGACAGGATAACCAGAACACCTGTGGTTTCTCAGTGTGTCCCAAATCACAGGATACCTCCACAGAGCGCTCAGAAGCAGCAATGAGGTGGACCGCTCCCTTTGACAAACAACAACGCGCCTGCTTCCTGTGGGGAAAGAATGACCTGAAGTGCGTTAAGAACGCCTAAGCACAGCTGGTGCATTTGTTAGCAACCACAACAGGTCCGGGTGAAAGTTATTTCTTGAAGAAGTTTAAATGAGAAGTTTCTACTGAATTACTGAAGAGCTGTCTATCGTAGCTTGCTGTCCAGTTCTATGAACAAAATGGTTTCCAAGTCCAAATCAAAATACTCTGCATTTGTCCCATAAAATTCCTATTTGACCAGTATTAAGAACAGGACATACTGTGTGAAGTCCTCTCCTGCTTGAGCGTTATGCTGAAAGCCCTAGGATGAGTAGATGGTTCCTTCAGTCTTCGGTAGCAAGCATTACACAGGACGATAACCACCTGCAGACTTTTGTGCCAATTCTGAAATAACATCATTTGTGCACTGTGAACTGTTCTCACTTACTTTTCTTTTTCCTCCTACTTGCCTCCCATTTTTCAATCCATGTAAAACACATCAGCTAAGGGCAACCCCCATCAAACTACTGCTATTGTTTCCTGGCAACTCTATTTTTTTTTCATTAAAAAATTAGTCATACAGTTGGGTTTTTTCCTTAGGGCAAGTCTAGTTAATTATTAAGTACCTAAACTGCTTACCTCATTAGAGGAACTCTGACCCATCACCAGTCATTATTTGGTTTCCACTGTACTCATGGCTAACCAGCAGTGAGAAGGGGCGGCCACGCGTTCCCTGCGAGGACAAGCAGCCCCGCACAGCTCCAAAGCGATGGCTGAGGAGGGGGCTGTGCCGCAGCACGCCCAGCCCTGGTCCCGCTGCCTGCTGCTGACAGGACACCAGGATCTGCAGTGCTCTGCTGCCTGCTCTGCACCATCCCCAAGGTATTTCCAGATGGGATAGCAGGGACTGCTGGAGAAATTGGAGAAGTTCCGGCACAGAAATCTTTCAGGTGGTGTGGCAGCAGCATAAATGATATTAAAGCTGTATTGCCTGTTGGCAAGGGAAGCAGAGCTATACGGGGATGCAGGTCCTTCACACAGATGGTTCAGACTTCGGTGGATTTCGTAAGACACCTGCTGAGTTTGAGACAGAAGCCTGTTCTGGGCAAGGAAGGCCTTGTTGTTTACACAGGGATGCCAAACAGCTCCCTAAGGAAGGATCTACACGTAAACTCATTTATGTGAAATGTGAAAACTAACTGTGAACTCACAAGTTGCCATCGCCCTGTGGCAGTACAGAACAGTTTGTCTTCTTATTTAGGCATCCCAATGTCACCTGCAACCTGGATCTTTTTCTCAGCTGTATGTTCACAACGAATAAATTAAAAAGTCAAAACATGCAAACAGCAAACTAAACAAGACTAAATCAACCTCGACCAAGAAATGCACAGTGACTGCTGCAGAATACACTGTGTTTCATAAAGCCCAGGGACATCCAAATATTGTCAGCAGCACAAAAAGGTGCACAGCAGGAGACAAATGAACGCTGACGTCTCATTGCAGCTCATCACAGAGCAAAGACAACCAAGGTGCTCTGTGTGCGGCACAGGTTGTTCATGCAACAACTGCTCAGCCTAGTGAGGACGAGGGCGCTCCTCTCCAGGAACCCCAAGTCTGGTTTATATCAAGTCTGATGTTTTCCTTCGTAAGACTGCTGTTTCCAGAGACTAGTTTATTCTTGCTAGGATTAAGTAGATAGCAAGAATAACATGCTGCAGAGTATGTTGCCAGCCAATTAAAGCAGATCATGGCCTACATGATCATATTCTACAGAACATTATTCAGATTCTCAGACAATAAATCTTAGAAGAAGAGTCTGGGATATTGTTCCAGTCCACCAATATCTCTCAAACGTTTATACAACAGTATATTTACACAGCTAGTTTTATTTGGAGCAGTGGTCCCTCTAGATTGATTTAAGGAACTCAAAAGGCCTTGAAGCGTGTCTTATTATGGTTCCTCTCTCATTAATCAGTACTGAAAACAAATAAAACAAAATGAGGGGTCAGGGTGGAATCCCTGGTGTAAGTAGTATCTGCAGACTCATACCAAATCTTTATGAAGAAGAATTACTGTTGACTTTAAAAATTACTAGTACCAACTTATGCTCTGTTTTTGCAGTTGGATTTTGTGTGTGTGTGTGATTTGCTTAAGTAATACATTGCAGTTAAAACAATTTGTAATTTTTCCAGTCTTTATTTATTAACTCTGTTTTCTTCTGCCTTTCTCTTAGGTGTTTTTAGTTCTGCAAGCACTTACTTTCTAGAGTATGAACTTTTCTTATAACTTCTATACGTACAGGCAATCTGCTTAAAGGTTATGTAGAATATTAAGAGCCTGATCCAAAACTAATAAATGCCAGTAGAATACTGAAGTGTCCTGTGCTACGTACTTTGAGTAGTATGAATTGTAATACTAAAAGTACCTTATTTCCTTTGGAGAAGCCACAGACAACCCCAAAAGACCTTAAGAAACCAAATCCTTGAGCAGCACTCTGGAGTGGCAATTTTTGGTGAAGAGGAGCACTGAATATTTAATTTCTTCTGAAAAATCAGAGCAGTCCCTTTCTTCATATGTGGAAACACAACCTCCCCACTATGTTTAATGTCACAAAAATGCTAACTGCTCATGGGGGAAATATCAGATCAATGCTAAAAAACAGCTGGGAAAGACCAGGGGAAGCATTGCACAAGAGCTGCAAGCACTTTGTGGAATATTTAGTTGCCACTTTTCTGGAGTGTCTGTGAGCACTCGTGCCCTTAGCATGAGTGTCTGTATTTCTGAAGGCATGCTGGCAAAATATTATGGGAAAGTAACAGTCAAGTAATAGAGCCATATGAAAAAAATCAACAACAAATATAATGAAAGAAGTTAATTTATCCCCCAGATAAATCAATGCTAAAGCAAAAATACTCTGTGTGTAACAGTCTTGCTAGGAAAATGCAGGGCTAAGTTGTGTGTTACTCCGTTACTGCGCCCACCAAGCTGCGAGCTGCCAGCAGCAGATGAGAGAGGCACCAGTGTGTCCACACAGCTCAAGAAATCTCCCAGTCTCGCCCTCCCTCCTGGCCTATCATTAGCTCAATTTAGCTTTTGTGAATTTTCAAGAATGCACGCATTGTTTTAACACAAACAGGTACCAGTTGTGCAGAACTGAGTGGCATTTAAGTAATTCTATTCACTGGAGTTGTAGTTTTGTCCTCAGATCTTACTACTTGAGATATATTTCTTCTTCACAGTTAAGTAGGACTATACACCCCTCTCCCCTTATCCTGCCCCATGTGGGACAGTCCTTCCAACCAAAGTGGAGAAGCAGCTTCCCCAACACGGCATCTGCCTCCACCCCTCTCCACTTCACTATGTTAAAGTTTTCTCTATATGTTCACAACTTTTGTTCACAACTTTTAAAGATATGTAGACCATATCTTGCGGCCTCTTCTGCTTCACTTTTTTCCAGGTCACTTTGATGTTGCCCTGTGCAAAAACCTTAGCATTTAAGAAAAAACACAGTCTATGTCCTTGGGACAGACTTCACTCCAGAGACCAAGAACCTCTGCAAAATGCCACCAACAGTGTGCAGACACAGTGTGAGCATTAACATTTACCAGCCAGGGCCCAGAAGGGTGTATATTCCAGTAAGAAGCCAACCCCTTGAGCAATATAACAGGCCTGCCAAGGACAGCCAAGTAAAACCAGATGCCGTGGGCTGGAAAGATACAGAATGGCAGTCACACTGGTGGGCAGTGTGAGATGAGAAAACAGGGAGAGGAGAAGGCAATGAGTGGAGAAATGAAAGAAGAAACAAAAGAAGAGTAAAGCATACGACAAGCAGACTGTATAGGAAAGTAAAGGAAGGCACGTGTCAGTGCAAAAACAAGAACAGTGGGGTTTAGACACACATGCCCAAATTACTGCTAGATGTAATACTGTTGCCTACATCACAGGTAATTTAGCAGTTGGGATCTGTTAGACAGGAATGAACCATCTCCAAATGTTTGGAAAAACATGAAAGTATGTATCACACTATTTTACTATATAAAACAATAAACCTATGACCTTACCATTGTTACCTACAGTTTCACCCTTACTTTTTCCATTGGCCTGAATGGTGCTGTCCTATTTGCTGTCCTGTTTGTCTTCAATAAATTTCTGATAATTGCATGTGTGCTAACTTTCACAGTAGAGGTCAATATTGTACTTTTATATGATAGCTAAGGCTAATGCTAAGGGAATGGCAAATCTGCAACTTAAATTTCAGCAACTGGAAAGAGCTTTCCATGCCTTCTGAAATAATTCCTACCACCAGTTCAGTACACTAACCTTTGCCTTTAGAATAGCTAGTCAGATAAATCATTTAACATTTACCATCAAGGCTGTTACCTTTGGCTTTTTCCATTACTTTCTATCTTGTTATTCAATGACTTAAACCAGTCACTAGAGCCTACTTCATAAAGCTTCAATAATCCATAAAACAACTCTTTATACCATGATTTTTTCACAATCTATTACCAGCCCCTGCAGTTTTCTTCACAAACATTACTGAATTTCTCTTTATATCAGGGAGTGGGGGGAAAAAAGGTCAATTTCTACAGTAGCTAATGAAAAAAGTATTGGAAGGCATAAAGCTATTGCAGAATAAACCCCACATCTTTAGGTAATACCTGCCTTCAGAACGATATAAATCAGGCTCTGGAGCAGTACACAGCCACTCTGACCGCATACGGCCAGAAATGCAGCGCAGAGCAACCAGTCTTACGTAAACACGTCTCAGGGAGACACAGCCAGTCTGCCCTTCCCACCGTGTCTCTTAGCTACAGTTCTGATGATCAAACAACAGAGTGGGAAGAAAAGCACCTCCCATCCCCAGTATATAGCTGTTTAAGCAGCAAATGTCAAGAAGGCAAATTTTTGAATATGCAGGATGCTGGGTGCAGTCACGATCATAGCTCGCAAATGGTAAGAAGGTTTTGTATTGGCCTTAAGCACCACAGGTGAAGTCTTGCTGACTTCATGGCACAAAGTCCTTTTACAAAGAGCAGTTATTTTAACTGGAGCATGGAAAAATCTTGTTGTAGTCTTTAAAAATGCTGTCTAATGGAAAATGAATTAGCAGAACACAAAGAGTAGGTACAGGAGCAATCTCATAATGTCCTCATTGTTATGAAGCGATGTACAAACATACAGTGTAAGACATAATGAAAACAATCATCGTCCTAAAATAGCCTGCAGCAGCAACAGCTACAGAAGGGGATTTGTTACCAATCATACAACACCCTGTACTAGTTACTAGTCAGATCTTCTCCTGATGTTTAGCAGGATTCTCTGCTTTGCAGTTTGGGAGAAAGCCTTGATCCTAAATAAACTGCTAAGCTTTCAGCCTTCTGGTTTAGCTACATGGTAAAAAACAGGAGCTGCAGGAAGAAAGAAGAGAAGCAATACCCGTGGAGCTGCTATTCAGACCATTTTCAAAATCTTATACTCATTGCAATGGCACTGGAAATTTTCAGAGAGGTATAAAACTGGAGCAATTCCGATTAACTCTGGAGCTAGCTGTGTCAACACATTTTTTGGAAAAAAACAGGTATATGACATTCAAAGGATTCCTGCTCCACTCACAACTCTTCTCCTGGAGGAAGACTTGGTCCAAAGGAGCCACAGAGCGGACCAGGGAGACTGGCATGTTTAGTTCATGGTCCTCAGCTCTGTATCTGTTGGGTGTCTGGCCAGGCTGTCGACAGCTGTTAGTGACCCTACTTCAGGCCCTGCAAGTGTCTCTACTCCTTTATGTACACAGTAGGTTTGGGAACACACTGTGTAGGACACTAACTAGTAAAAGTACGAAAAACAAGTGAGAAAGAGTGACCTTAAACTGAGAAGTTGGTGACCTTGTGGGCGTCCCTGGAACCATTTGACCCAGATACAAGCACAGATCTCCTTGGACACAAACACATCACAGCTCCCAGACAGGACCAGCTCTGTTCTCCACAGGAGTCTCCTCACCTCCTAGAGCATCTCAACCGCTCCCTCTGCAGCCTCCATTTCTTCCCTTCTCTTCTAAAATAGAGCATTAGCTGCATTATTGTAGTTACTTTGCTAATTTTTCAGATAACACATTTTCCTTGCATTTTTATGTGGCATACTGGTTAAAAAAATGTTTTCTTTTTCAAAACTAATTATTTCAGAAATAAAAAATGTCAGTATCTATTTCAATACAATTTTAAGAACAAAATTGTACAGAAAATTTACATTTTGCATTTAGAAATTGTAAAAAAACTGTGGCAAACATTTCCTCATAATGATCAGTTTCTAACTTATTGCAGTGATAACAAATCTGACGTTTCACGGAGTTTTCAGAAAATTCTGCTTTTATTTTTTCAGTTAGATCTGGTATTTATACCAAAACCTGTTTTGTCAAGAGGCTCACATTCTGCCGCTGAGAAATGGAGCAGAGACTGCCAAAATAAAAAGACACTACCTCATTTTGGAACCTTAGTCAAAGTTCAGAAAAGATCTTAAAACACCAACCATGCTTTTAAACTAAATGTCTAAAATGTTAATGTAATTTCAGGGCATGCTTAATATTGCAAAGCCACAAAGAGTTTAAAAAAAAGGATCTGGAAGCTGCCTAAATCAAGACATTTGAAAACTAAAAATAAGGCTAAAACTGAAACAGTTATGAGCCACACAAGATGTTTCTCATTAGAGCAGGATAGCTATGAATATTAATATTTAACAATGCAATTTGAATAGATCTGACGCAGCAGCATCTTCTGCAGTAGGACTGCACTCCAGTTCTGTGGTGTTCAGAGCACAAATACAGATTTTAAAAGCTCCTGACAGTCCACATCATTAAAATTAAAAAGTTACATAGAACAGCCATAGTGGAGAGACTCTGGGGGTCTTTGTACCTACTCAGCCATTGACTCCTGATGATATTTAGAGCTCCCAAAGGACTCTGCTCATGCAAAGAGGAAGAGCCTTTGTACCTTCAAGTGGAGGTTTCAAGGGTTTTTTAAGAGAAAACAAACCCACAAACCTCATGTTTAAAAAAAGTAAGTTCTGTCTTTTAACAGCAAAACTGGGTTTGTTCAATAGCTAGGATGTACCTTCTTTCTTCTTCTAAACAGAGTGATTGGTTTCCAAAATACACGCAACTACCATCACTTGCACCATTTTGAACTGAGAGTAAATACTGATGCATGTTTATGGGAAAAGCAATGGCTTGACCTAGCGCAAGCTTCTTAGATATGACTTACGTCTAATTCAATGGGGACTAAATTCTTAAAATCTCTGACCGTTAATATTAATCAAAACCTTAACTTATATCAAGAGGTTCCCACACTGGCTTAACAGTTCCCTGATTCTAGCACTTGCCTGGCAAGAGCGTCACTGATTTCAGATGCCTGGCATATAAACATCAGGTTTTCAGGATGAGATGTTTAGCTATAGGCTTGCTTCAGGTTTTCTGATGGGAGAAGTTCCCTACAGACATCTTTAGTTTCTATTACACGTAGAATCTGTGATCCGTCAAGCTCACAACTTCCCCATAATGTCACTGTGAAGTTACTGCACAACTCTGCAGAGGCTGGGATAAACAGTTGCAATGCACCAAGCAGAACACTGATGTCAAATCTTCTCATATGAAATCTTTGACACTTAAGGTATGTAACTTTTCAGAGCGCTTGTTCAGCTCCCAAACAGAGCTGAATGAAGAGCACACACCCTAAAGAGCAGTTCTCAACCTCTCCCGTGGAAGTCCAGACCGCAGCAAGACATTTTCAACCTGCATAGCCAGTTTGATGCTTATCCTATCCCGACTATACAAAGTTTGTTTTAAAAATTATTAAACATATTTTTATTACAGTATTCAAAATCACAGAAATTAATCAGTTTTCTAAAACTGCATGCAACATTTTTTCAAGTGGCACATTCCACACACTCACCATATTTGCTTCTTTTCACCAGGCAAATTTTGTCACAGCCCTGCTTTAACTTCCCAAAGGCCAGTTACTCCTCTCTACCCACGGCTTGATTTCATTCTGATCTCCTTCCCAACTAGAAATAAAGAAAGAATTCCTTGGAATCTGTGCTTACTATTTTTAAGTACTGGAACCTCCTTTTTAAAAACCTGTGTTTTAGAGCAGTGTAAAATCTGCAGAAAATCCAAGAGCGCTGGAATGAAAAGACTTCCTTAAACTGCCACCATTTTCCAAAATACTCTCAAAAGAAAAAAAAAAAAGCCAAAAGCTCCATTAGGATCAAATTAAAGGTCATCAAGCCCAGAATCCTGTCTCTAAGAGCAGTCAGTTGGGGATACTCATCTTGCTCAGATAAGGGCATGGTCTGTTTGCAGTGACTCTCTCCTAGCTGCTGGCAATCAGTAATTTAGAAACTTGCAGAGACAGAGGTCAGTAGCAGCAGCTGGACTTAGCATCCAGAGATGCTCTGTGCCACCCCTGAACTCACCCATAGCTGTGGTCTCTGCAACATCCTGCTGGAGCACCCATCAGGCACAACAGCATTCTCTTCATATTTTTTTTCTTTTCTATCCTGGGGCTCACCTGACCCAGAGTTTAAGAATTTTTTTACTTAACAGACCGGGCTTTCCATGGGGCTTCTGTTTTTGAACTACAACATATGTTTTGAAAGGGAATTTTTCCTTAGTTTATAAAAATGTAAACAGTGCTGTAAATACACAAGCAGGGCAACTGCTTACCTAAGAAATAGCAGATGATCACAAAAGCCTACTTGTCAAATACACCTTGTGCAAGCATTAAGAACTGTTTATTTTGGAAATGGTACAAAAGCATCCTGAGATAAAGCAGTGTTGCTGATGTGGAAAAAATGGGACTTTCCACATTATTCACAACAGTTCTGCCAGTATGAAAAGTGAATTAACTTCCATTCCTGTTCTTGAAAAACAGGAATATTTTTTTACGTTTTAAGAGAAAAGGGTTGGAGTTAAAGACTTTCAGAAATGCTTATACGTGAACGTGCTGTCATGGAGAAGTACAGCTTCACCTCTTTTTCATGGGGCCAGACTGTCAATTAAGGGCAATCCAAAGGCTCCCAGATTTGTCAGCTAAATACAATCCCGAACACACCTTCCCAAGCAAAATGCCACATGTTGAGGACTGACAGGTCTGCAGCATCCATGTGTGTAGAAAATGGGGAAAAGGATTCATCATACAAGCTCCTACAGAATATGCCTCTAAATTATGGCTTGTATATTATGTCCCACCCATTACCACTGAGTTAATTACAGTCTGGATTTAAACATTATCATTAGTTACAACTTGCAAGATGTGTGAAGGGGAATTAGGCATATATAATGTCAGTTCTCTCTCTCTAAATTGTTTAAATAAGGGAGGAAAAGACAAAGAAATTATATAGTACAGAATGTGGTGTCCACATCATAATTTGATACCTACTGCACGCTTTCATATTGCTGAGGAAATTCAAAGATGCAGCATTTGTGGCCACAGGACTGGATCCTGGGTGCTTTCTGGGGTGTAGCCTCCACTGAAATTTGGAATCCTTGCGTGGTTTCAGGGGTTAGGTCCGGGCCTCAGTCATGTACTCAAATGAGTACATAAAAAGCAACTGCTCACCAAAACTGGCTCCAACACAAGTGAAGAATGGCTGAGGAAAAACAGAACTCAATTTCTAGCACTCAGCTAAAGGCTTACTGAATTACAACAGGCATTTCTATTATCCTGCACGTCATTAAGACAGGTCTTAAAATACAGCTAATTCTCCCTTACCACACAGATAAGTGTTCATAATAAAATGTATAGCAAATAACTTCCAAACTCTCAGATATGGTAGTGAAAGCATTAATATAACTATTCAAAGAGTGCTCAACATGACTGATTGATCAAGTTTCCTAAAAAGCCCCAGAAATAAGAGCATTATTTTATATTTATCTCTATCCATATTGATATAGGAATGTGTTCTTATAGCCAAAATTCTTCTTGACATTAGCTATGTGCAGACATGAGGTGAAGGAAGCCAGTTATCAAATAGGCTCAAACGATGCCAGTCTTTCAAGTATGTGTCTGAAAACAGCTAGGTTTCTGAGGCAGATTTCTGTAGCTCTTAACAACACAAAAATATGTATGGAACATCAAGAAAGGGTGCTCATGTGCTATCTTTTACTTCTTGCTTGAATTTTTCCTCTGAAACACAGGGCTTTAATTTGGATTTTTGATCCAGCCTGCTCTGTCACCAATATACAACTTACTTCTTAAGCATTCATTTTCATACTGTATCAACCTTCTACTCCTACACCTAAAACCCTGAAATCCTCTGCCAAGCCAGAGTCTAACCTTTTGCAAAATACTTAATATAAATGTCATATAAACCATTATCATAATGAACCATCCCTGCTGTGGTTGATACAGACTATGCTCTGCCATTACAAGACTGACATTTTATTTGGTCCACGTTCACCAGCTCTTCTGTGTATCTTTTATTAATGCAAACCTGTATTTCTACCAGCAATAAAAATAAAGGATCAGGGCAAGTTTACTTGGATTTTAATGATAGGAGCTACACACAGAAGAACAAGTAAAACACACATAGTACAAGAAAGGTCATAAAATGTCATAGAATACAGACTCTTTCAAATTTAAAACTGTATTTAAACATACAGTGCTTCAGTGCTTGGCAATGAACAGAATGTTGAGAAGATCTTGACATTTTAGATACATTTTAAATATACTGCATATATTCAAAATACGCTAAACCCATTTTAAATATGCCCAGGACCAGTGTAAATTTCAGTTTCCAAAAGGCTCCATCACATGAGCTCAGTGCATGAGGAAGACATCGGATATGTCCTGTTAACCTCAAGGGTTTTGTCAGAACCAAGTAAGGCAGAAGAATGACACAGATGACTGCTGTAGAGAGGGACTCTTTCTTTGCACTACATAACAGTTTTTACATCAGGTTTCTTGCACAGATGTCATAACCAAGAGAAAAATGATGCTAACCTTTATGAACAAAAGGCGAATGAAGCTAAATAAGTCTTTCCAACCAAATTTCATTTGATTTTCAGTGGGACTGGAAAGTCACACCAGAAACCAACCAACCAACCAACCAACCCACCCACCCAGATGGAATGAAACCTGCTGCAAAAACCTTAGTTTTGCAGACCTTCAAGAGCTGGCTTTGTGTCTGTGCTACACACCCAAATGACAGGATAGCAAAGTTAAATGACAGAGCCCTGACGGTTCAGTAATGGTCCCACCTCAGGACACTCTCTCTGATGATGAGAGAACTGACTAAATAAAAATGACCTTCCATAGCTGTGGCAATGTAATTTTGGCCCTGGTGGCAATACACTGGAAACCAGTCCTCTTTTCCGTTTCAAACGTCAGCCTTTGAAAATGACAACAAAGCCTCACATCGAGAAACTACTTTTTAAAACTTCTTTTCAGGGGAGAACTGAAATGTGTCTCCAGTAGGGA
>NW_010171234.1:126676-128894 GCF_000695765.1 Mesitornis unicolor
CCTTATCCTATGGATAACGGCAGCAGGGAGAGGGGAATTTCAATTCCCTGTCAACACTCCAAACCGTCATCTAAATGCAAGACTGCAGTGGCCTTCAAAGGTTCTAATTTATAAATAATCTATTCCTACATAAATGTCACATTAAAGTATATAACAGAATTCAGCACACCATCTGCCTAACCATGACTCCAAACGAAAATGTTATTCAAGTTCTTGCCTGTATTTTCCATCCAAATATTTGTATAGTTCCAGATAGCCTAAGGAACCTGGTAGTGATGTCATTCTCATTGAAATCAATAAAAGCTCTGCCTCTGGCTTCAGTGGGAATGGCCTCAAGCATCCTGCAGTGACAACTTTGAAATACTAAACCAAAACTGCTACAGCTATCGTTGAAGGAAGTAATGCATTTCTATTTCCATTTACAACCATCCTGAATGCACGAGGCACTTTAAAAACTCATATAAAGAAGGTCAAAAGATGGTGGTCACATGGGACACTAATTTAAAGCAGTTATCTAAAAACAGCCTATTCAGAAATAGTTGCATTGATGGATTTCCCCATCAGATGAGGTCTTACAGAGCAGCTACCGAAATTAACATCCACACTCAAGTCATTCATTGTACATCCCCAGTCGTACTGCGTACATCCCCAGACCACATGATCTGAAGTTTTCTCTCAGATAAAATGCCCATGGAAAAGAACAGACGCCATGATTTGTAACGGCTAGCCGAGCTCCTGTGACAAACTGCAAAACAATGGTGAAGCGTCCCAACATTACAGATGAAACACGGCGAATCGGCAGAGTTTGCGGCTGGAGGTCCAGGTGGTTGGAGGGAGGAAGGAGATGCACCATCGCAGCAAAGGAAAGGGTAAGAGAGGCCGAGGAGAAAAGGAATCCTGAGGAAACAGAGATGAGAAAGAGGGGGAAGAGGAAAAAGGCAGTGAAGCACAAGAAGGAAGTGTAGGAATCACTACTATAGATCAAATAGAATAATCAGAAAGTCAGTGATATACATGTATTAATTAAACCTTATCACCATGGCCCTGGACTGCGCACAGCCTTCAGACTGAGTTAACATAAAACCTACATGCAGAGTCCCGTATACAGAAAAAATCTGTAAAAAATTCCTTAGCTAGATATATAACCCTAAATATGTGATGCACACTTTCTTCAGTAGGGTGATGTATACAGCCAAAAGCAACCTTAAGCTTTGTGGAACATTAATAACTAGATTTAAATGAGCACTACATGGAATGCATGTTTGAAAAGTGAAAACCCTAAATACTAAGAACTACTTGCCTGAGACCAAATCAGGAACATAGTTGTGTAACCATTAGTCTGTTACCTTCTAAAGGTCACTAACAGACACATAATCATCCCAGATGTTCAGAAAAATCATTTTGCTATGATATAATAGGCACAGACTGAAGGTCATTTGAAACTGAAGTTTCTCGTTGGGCTGCTACTATGCCATAAAGCAAAACACATTAAATGAACAATTGAACTGGTATGTGGCCTTAGTGCATGTGAGAATTCTGCTGCACCATCCACAATGAACAAAGCTGCTCTCTTTTATTGCTTTTCTCAGTACTTGAATATCTGCCTTGTGAGAGAAATTGGTATTGCCTAATGCTATGTCTGGTACTTCAGGTGTGGTCTGGCTAGCTTTTTATAGCGTGTTCTGGGGTGCTTTTAAATCTTCTCCAGGCAGACACAGGTATCAAAAGTGGCAACCTTTCCTGACTTCCCTGACACCCAAGTGGCATTAATGAGACACTAACAGGCTACGGGAAAAACAGAAAAAACGCATCGCTTTTCCTCAAGGCTGGGAGCAGACGGCTCTGCCCGTGCTCTCCTCCGCGGCAGCACAGGGCTGCCTCAGCGGGGAACCGAGCCCTCAGCCGCACCGCTGAGGGTCTGGCCCCGGGGGCAGCTCCATGCACGCCCTTTCCAAAACCTTCTGACGCCCCCCTGTCCCCACTCACTGTGTCCCGCATTCAGAGCAAGCCGGCCCGTGGTTACCAACCCTGCGTTACACCTGACGAGTTTATACCCCTCTCCCTCGTCAAAAAAACGCCCCCGCCCCCCCGCTGCCTGTCCCACTCCTCTCCCTCTCGCCTTCCCGCGGCTCCTCATCTCCCCGCTCCCCTCCTGTCCCACTGCTTCTTCACGATCATTCTTTCCCCCCGGCATCCCTCCTGCTCTCCCCAGCCTCCC
>NW_010171235.1:0-5814 GCF_000695765.1 Mesitornis unicolor
GGAGGATCACCGCCTCCCTAAGATTGTGCTCGCCACTGGCTCCCGCAACAGAGGAGCCCCAAAGAGGAGATACAAGGACTCCTTGAAACAATACCTCAGTCTTGGCCATATTGACTACCATCAGTGGTCCACTCTGGCCTCCAATCGGGAGACATGGAGACACACCATTCATGACGCTGCTGCCTCCTTTGAGAACACATGCAGAATCAGTCTCAAGGAGAAAAGACAATGCAGAAAGAACCATGCCTTGCCAATACCGTCTAAGGAGACTTTCCATGCGCTTTGCAACCGGACTTGCCTATCCCGCATAGGCCTTTTTAGCCATTAGCACATTTGCAGCAAGCGTAGGTAGAGTCCTTCCCTTATATTTGTTCGCGAAGTCTAGCCATGATGATGATGATAGTAAGAAGAGCAAAATGAGGAATGTCTTGACAAGTGTTTCCTTAATTATTTACTTTGCTTTGTGAGGGAGAGGAAAACCAACATCATTTTGTAGGGTGTTCTCTAGTATGTTGGTTTATAAATCCTACTAGAGGATACAAATGTTCTTTTTTTGTCATGTAAGATGCCAACTTTGGATTCCTTGTACTCAGATATACTGACTGTAGACATCTTTGGCTAAATGTTTGCTAAAATACCGTATTTCATGTCTGAGGTAGGCAGGGAAGGAAAAAAGCTCTCACACATACAAAGATAGCATGTACTTGCTAGTTCATTTGCTTATGTAATGCAGATCTCATTGCTCTGTCTAACTCTGACAGTAGAAAGTGCTGGCAGCATAAGGAGTTTGGTTTAGATATCTTGTGTTTACTCTTAAAAGTAAAACACACATCTGTTTTAGACTTTACCCAGAATGGTCTCAAGGCTACTGATTACTTTTAACAGGCAAGTTTCCTTGATTTTATGCACTGAGTCTGCCTAAAATGCAAAAATGGGCTGTATAAAACAAAAGAATACTTTTATTTGGAGACGAAAGAGGCATAGCATTACTTTTGGAAAAAAATCTTTTTTTGCAAATGGACCTTATATAAAGTGCTCTTCCTTCAGTATCTTTAGCTAAAGTCTTTTGCCTGCCTGGCTATGAAATATTTGGAGTGTGAATCACCCTCTTAACCAGCACACATACCACCTCTGTAACACTTTCCCAACCAGAGAAATGCATATGGATGAACTCTGAGCATCTGCACTTTCCCTTCTTCACCCAAGATAGTGACAAAGGTACCCTCATATGAAATTTATGTCTCTCATTTCTATGTTAGGAGGCTTTGAGTTGGCTCTTCACTTCTCTTTCCTACGTTGGTAGAGAGCTCCTTACCCCAGGGATTACATGCACAAAGACTCCATTAGCTTCACAGAAAAAGAGACTTCAGCACTGAGATACCTTTCAGCTCCCGGACAAAGGGCTGCCTGCAACTGCTGGGCCTGGGGAAGAGCCATGAAGGAGGTGGGCAGAGGTCAGAGCCAGACAGGCAAAGGGTACATTCCTTCTGTGGATGTGATGTGCTCCTACTCAAAGGGCAAATACTTCCCAATGAACAGAAAGCTGCCACTCTGTGGTTTCTCTTATGTTTCAACTACCACAGTATATGTAATAGTATGGAAGAATTGCACTGGTCTCACAGTGGTGCTTGCAGGTAGCTACTGTGAGGTCCGCAAGGTGCCTATGCCCATGTGTTTGTGCCGTGAAGGCCATTTGGTAGTGCAACAGCCATGGTGACTGCCTGACAAAGGGTGCTGCTGCTTATTTCACAGTGCTGTGCAGCTAGCTATGTTGGGCAGCCCAGTGTCGAGCAAAGGTTGGCCAGATGGCCTCCAAAGGTCACTTCAAGACCTAATTATTCTGTGATTATATGAATTTACAGTACTGTCATGAATTATACACCTGAATACAAACACACACTAACACAAAGGGTATGGGGAGGATCTTTGCAATGACCAAATTCAGGATCTGGCCTTTATTTTAGGAAATTTAAATAGTAATATGACTGTAAGTACAGTTCGAGCAGGACAGTGACTGTAACAGGTACACAAAGAGTTACAGACACTTAACATTTCTTGCCACTGTCCTTCTTGAAGAGAGGTAGCTGGGCAACAGCGATTCTTCCTCTCTTCTGAACAGCAAGGCCCTCTTCATTCAGATCATTGCCCACTCAAGGATAATGAATGGGTTCTCATTTTTCATCTGCTGTATTACATGCACATGCTTTGCAATAACGGAAAGTCTGTCACTAATGGGTTACAACTCTAAGAAGAGGGACAAAGCCATAGAGATCAGCTTTTAAATTTAAGCTTGTTTATCATTAAATGATGTTTTTTTCTGTGAGGTCAATGTCTATAGCTGCACACCCCAGAGAACCTGTGATTGGGATGCTTGACAAAGAGAGAAATGTATAGACGGGAAAGCAGATGGCAAAAGGGCAATTAGTGAACGATGAGATAAATGTGTTTTACATAATTACCAAGACCAGATGCTTATATCATCTATGCCTCTGTGGTGCAGAACTACCTTGATCTATTTTTGAAATGTAGCGGGTAACATCTCGTAAAAATGGGATTACATGAGACTTTCAGGAAGACAAAACTTCATAAAATGATGCTATTACCATGTATTTCCACAAGCTTGACATAACTCAGAAATTAAAGATTGTCAGCTTGTCAAAATAACTTCCAAAAATGAAGGCAATTTGCCAAAACTTCATAAAAACAAATGACATCTGCTCTTTCAGAATCATACTGATACTGCTAGTTACCTTAAATTCTACCTTATTCTCAATCCTGCAAAAGCTTTTGCCTGGTATCAGCTTGATTACTATTGATTTCAATAGCACTATTGAAAATAAAGTAGTAAGATAAGGACATATATTTAAGCTCTGCAGGTTCAAGGTCTTATTCTGCTGGATTTTCTTATCACTCCAAATGAAATTTATTGGAGATAGGGTTACCATTGGCAGAAATAATTTGAGTTTTTTTTATTATTAGAGATTCATGATTTCACTAAATTGTAAATTTGTAAAACAAATCAGCATCATCTGCTTTTTGTTTCTTTATGCTGACACTTTGATGCAACAGTGGCAGAGTTACTGGCATAAAATACTGTCACTAGAAAAATGTCAGAGTGATTATTTGCTCTACCCACTTCTGTTTACAGTATTTTACAGCAAGAAGCTATTCTACTGACATTATCTCTTCAATTAGACAAGCCTGCTGTGAGGCTGATAGTTGCAAAGTGGATTATTGTACCAATGCAAAGAAAGCTCTTCTCCAACGTGTGTGTGAGAGCGTGTTAGGTGGGGGAATTATGCCCACAGTTTGGCTTTTCAGAGTTTATAAATATTATATTTCAGAAGTGTTGGGATATTCAGACTACATTCATCGAATCATAGAATCATAGATTCACTTGGCTGGAAAAAAATCTTTAAGATCATCAAGTCCAACCATAACCTAACTCTACCAAATCTGGACCTAAATGATGTCCACTAATACCATGTCTATGCATCTTTTGAACACCTCCATGGATAGTGAATCAAACACCTTCCTGGGAAGCCTATTCCAGTATTTAATCACCCTCTGAGTGAAATGGTTTCTTCTCATGACCAACCTAGATCTCCCCTGGCACAACTTTAGGCCATTTTCTCTTGTTCTATCACCTGTCACTAGGGAGAAGAGACCCACACTCACCTCACTACAACCTCCTTTTCAGGTAGTTGTAGAGTTCAAGTGTCGGGATAAGCTGAGGAGGAATAACTGTAGAGCTTATAAGCAGAGCTGTAACATACTCCTTTTAACCAATCCACTCTAGTCTCTAATGTGTACAGAAAATTAAATGATTGCCTAACAGTGTCTGGTCATAATGTAGCGGCACTGGGCTCCAGCACCAATAAAAATTCACTGTCATAGGTAGTAAAAGTGAGGCATTAACACATTTATGTTGCCCTGACTGAGACTTTTCTTTGCACTAGCTCTGTGTGCACTAATCCCATGCTGGGTGCTCCAAGAGGCAGGGCTTGTCAAACTCCCTTGCACTCAGGCTTAACATGGCATAATCCAATGCAGATGTTGTGACTGCAGGGCATTTAAAATAAAGCCATGGGCTGCATGTGTACAGTCTCTGTGGCTTGGCCAGGGAGTTTATCTTCACAGCAGATCCAAGCTTAAATCTTCCCTGCATCTGATGGGACTCATATCTGAAAGTCCGACATTGCAGGAGAATGCTTTAACTATCAGATGGGGCAGAGATTTTAGTACTTTGTAGGCCAACTGTTCCCCTCACCCCAAATCACATGGTCACGGGCTATCTCTAAACAAAAAAAGAACAGTCCTAGGCTTAGTCCTGTCACTAAAACAAAGTAGCATAATAAAGAGTTTGTACTCAGACTTTTCCCCTTAAATAAGGAGATTGCATAAAAACTGCTTATTGAAAGCAGTCTTTATCTTGTGCTGTCCTCCAAACTGTGCCAAGTGAGACAAAACTGGACCAGGAACTATTATAATAATTTCAGAGAATGGATGATCATAGTCCAGAGGCTGGGTTCATGCCCTGTTTGCTCTACTGGTACAGACGCATCCTTGGGGATTAGTGTGCCCAGCTGAGGAGACCTGGATTCTTGCCTTCATCTGAAAATTCCTTACATGAAAGATTTGCTGGCTATAACAAAAGAAAGTGAGACTTCCTACTGGTGGACAAAGGCGTGTCTTGATTAGTCCTTCCAGGTGGAAATTATGTGACAGACACAAGTCTGGTTATAATTTGTTTCAAAACCTGGCCCAAAGTGAGTCTGTGTATCCATGCATCAGAGCTCCAGGCAAGGCAAAAGAGGTTTCTGTATGTATAAACCTGCACGGAGCAGCCATGTCCTGCTGGAACACAGAACAGGACAGGAAATATGGTGGAACGGGGGGATGTTTCTCTCATCTTGCAGGACTTCTTGTGGTTTCTGAATGTTTGCCATTCAGAGGAAAAATGAAACAGAAACAGTTCAGAGTCTTTCAAAAACTAAAAGAAATCAATGCTTCCCAAACCCTTTTCCACAAATCCTCTGTCCGTTACTCATATCAACCCAGGCAAGCAACAAGTTGATGATCAGGGCACTCATCTGGGACACCCTAATTCTGGATTCAGGCCCGCCTTCTAGCTTTCCCTTTTGTGACCTGGAAATGGGACTTGCTATGGGTTCTCCAGGATGAAACAACAAGCTGTAAAGTCTGTGTGCCTCTTCAGCCTCATGCTTATTTAATGATTTTTACATTATGAAGCTGCTCTAAGGAGAGACAGTAATCACATCCAAAGTGTTATCCAGGATATGAGGCCCTTCCTTATTGCCCTTACTGTCTCCTTACTGTCCTTTCCTCGCTCCCAGGAGAGTGGTATTCTGGGGTGCACACTTCTCAGAACTGAAATCCCATTCTAAATCTTATAAACCTTTTCTGACTAACTTTTTTCAAAGCAAATAAATCCTCAGATCAACGTGATTTTGACAGGGATTTTTCCCAGCAATGACAGAAACAGCACTGAGTCATTAGAAAATCCCCTCTTGCTTCAAATCAGACATTTATTGCATCGTACTTATATTTCTGCAGAGAGTAGAGAGCTATTTATGGAAAACTTTCCTCATGTCCTTGCTTTTCAAAGGCTCTAAGGATGTATGACAAAGAAACACACCAATGCGTTTCCTAAACATTTGTGCTTCAAAGTGTACTAAGAGATTTAGCATAAAATTGTCTCTCCCTAAACACAAGGTAGCACACTTATATTCAAAGATTATGGCAACAGATTGGCCAGCATGTGGTAATGGATTCTCAGTTCCTTGTGTGGTT
>NW_010171235.1:5845-6714 GCF_000695765.1 Mesitornis unicolor
CCTGCTGATAGGTAGATGTCAAGTCTTTGTTGCATACAAATAAAGAAATAAAAAAATAATAACAATAAAAAAGCTCTAGTGACTTTTCACAGGAAAAATCGAAGATAAGGATGACCTACCTAAAAGAAGATACATGTGTTAGATCCATATGGATTATTTTCTTAGGAGTACTGAAAAGACGTGTCAAGTGGCATGTAGGGTTGCTGATAATTTATTACACAGAATATTACACAGAATATTAGGAGTTGGTAGGGACCTCGAAAGATCATCCAGTCCAACCCCACTGCCAGAGCAGGATCACCTAAACTAGGTTGCAGAGGAACGCGTCCAGGTGGGTTTTGAATATCTCCAGAGAAGGAGACTGCACAACATCTCTTGACAGTCTTTTCCAGTGCTCTGTAACCCTTACAGTAAAAAAGGTTTTCCTCATATTCAGATTGAACCTCCTATGTTCCAGCTTGCACCCATTGCCCCTTGTCCTGTCATTGGCTGTCACTGAGAAGAGCCTGGCTCCTTCCTCCTGACACTCACCCTTTACAGATTTATAAACATTAATGAGGTCACCCCTCAGTCTCCTCCAAGCTAAAGAGACCCAGCTCCCTCAGCCGCTCCTCACAAGGGAGATGCTCCACTCCCTCCATCATCTTTGTGGCTCTGTGCTGGACTCTTTAAAGCAATTCCCTGTCCTTCTTGAACTGAGGGGCCCAGAACTGAACACAATATTCCAAATGCGGTCTCACCAGTCAGAGTAGAGGGGAAGGAGAACCTCTCTCAACCTACTAACCACACCCCTTCTGATACACCCCAGGATGCCATTGGCCTTCTTGGCTGCAAGGGCACATTGCTGGCTCATGGTCATCCTGCTGTCC
>NW_010171236.1:0-4772 GCF_000695765.1 Mesitornis unicolor
TGAATGGGCTTCTCATATGACAATCAACTGGAACATTCATTTCTGAAATGAACAAGATTTTTCCATTATTTTGTAACTGATCATTGCATTTATCAGAACATGAATACAGTGGCATCTGCTTTTAGAAGACAGGGGATTTAATACCTTTTGCCATTTATATTTCTGAAAAGGTATAGGGCAAAAGCCTGCATGTTTTTATGCAGAGTATGTAGTTTTGTGAAGCATCATCATTATTTTGTCTTGAAACCTTAATGTTTTCCTTTAATAAGTTCATTAAAAAATCTGCGTTGGCTGCAGATGTAACTTTGCTAAAACTGTAAAAGGTCTTTGATTTAAATGAGTAAGTCCTTCCAATAATAATTCTTTATGGGTAAACAATAAGGAGTGAATAAATGCATCAGACAAACATAGTTGTAAAACAGATCAACTGTAAGGAGTAAAAGCAGGTTTTAATAACCACATGTTGAACAAATTCATATTGCACCTTCTAAAATCAATGCTTAAAATACTGGTACTGTATTTATTTGCGTGCAGTTACAAGGTGGTATAGATGTCTTTTGAAATACTATTTACTTTTCTTTTTCTATCTGTATCTAGGCCCACCATAGAACATTTTTATTTGCTAATGCAACGCTGCTGTGCCCCTTGTTTAACTGTTATTCCATAACAGACCTTTGATTTTTTTTGTCTTGTTTTAAGAAATATTCACAAATCAGGCAGGCTGTGGGGAGAATACCTTTTTCTCCCTAAACTTCCCATTTGGAAATTAATATAGAGAGTTAACAGTTCTGTCCTGAATCTGATTTACTGTACAGATACTTGATGCATTTACCTATGGCTAGTAGCTTTATAAAAATATTTTAAAAAAATACAAGAAAAAGATATTAGTTATGATTCTGCAAGGAGGTGTGGTTCAGCTCCAGCTCCTCTTGTCTCCAACCACCTGCTCCCAAGCCTAACTCAGAGAAATTAATAAGATTTTTTTTGAGGTTTGAAATGTTACATGCATTTCAACTAAAGCTGACGGAATCAAGCACAGGAAATGTTTTATTTCCAATATAATCTACTATTTTATTGGATATCAGAGGAAGGATATTCAGGTCTGTACTCATTGATTTAGATGGCTGTGTGATTGCTTTGTATGCTTGGGGTGCTGGGTCTGTAGCTGAATTACCAGTCACTTCAGCCAGTCCATGAATGACTTACTGGGCTTTATTGCACATGAAAATGCTATCTTCATTACTGAACTACAGAAGGTAAATGTGCTTGCGTTTCACTGCTGAAAAATAAGAGTACTCTACCATTTGTGTTTTGAAATGGACATATATTTTCCTAATCATTCTTCCAATGAACAGGAGCAGGGCAAAATTCTGTAAAATGTTCACGTTGGCCCCGAGTCATAAATGCGTACTCACAACTGGTAGAAGAGTTTCAGAGCTCAATAAGGGGCAGTGTCTAATTAAATGAAATGTTCAAAATAGATACGTGAGCACGTGCTTGCCATGCTATCTCACCTATTCAGTTTAATCTCAATTTTGTGTAGTTAATATTGCATTGATTGGATGCTGCAATTCTTCAGGCTGCTGTGGTTAAGGCTGTTGTACCACTGTAATTTATTCTCAGTATAAATGTTTTTTTTTTTAAAAGTTCTAAAACATGACTCGGGGTGGGAAAGATGCCTCTGCTGTGAGCTGATTTTCTTTCACACACCTTGGAAAATACAAATAGCAGATTCTTTCTAAGCACTCGGTGTGCTAGGTACTGTGAACAGCAATCTGTTAGGTAACGTGGAGATTTTCTCATCATCCGTAGGGAGAAGTCTGCTTTCAGAGGTCATGTCAGCAACAGGGCTGGAGAGCTCAACTGAATGGGTTTTGCAACTGCTTTGCAGCCTGGAGAAAGGATTTCTTGTATTTTCTTTGGTTTTCTGTCTTATGTGAATGTATTTGGTAGCTGTAGGACTCTGGGCTGTAGCCATGAAATGAAAAGGCTGGTGTGGTTTTGCTGTGCCATGTAACGTGGATCTGAAATACTGGAATGTGTTGCGTTACCTTTTGTATGTGTAAACTATCCCAGAATGCCCGCAAATGTGTGCTAATAAAATAAGATTGTACAGCAAGTCAGAGTAATTTGTGCAATAATCTCATAAATCGTTGAAATTGAGGACACTGAGGGTTAGCTTGCTCAGAATATTCCTCCCTGATAATAGTTATGAGTTGTTTTTGGCAAAATGTCTTCCCAGCCAAAATGCTGATTTTTAAATATTTTTTTTGGCTGTGTTTTTCCTTCATGTGAATGTCACAAATTCCGTAGTGCTGTAACAGTACATCCTCAGAGGGGGTTCTTGGTGCAAGTGTGGGATCCTGCAAGCAGCACAACCGTCCTGCGTGGCTGTGCCTTGTGCAGATGTACTGCTCTCAGGGACTTCATTCCAGGTGTAACACTTGACATTCAGGGTAAATAATTTGCAAGGCTCGTGCATACCAAGCTCATACTTACATAAGCTACAGCAGCGTTACTTACAGCAGAAGCAGGATTGATCTACGCTGGCGTTTACAGTGAGTGGTCAGGAGAATCATCCAGGATTTCGCCAGCTATTTCAGATCTGGTCCATGCCAGGCAGAGGACCTGAATTTAACCCTTTGTCTTTCACTTCCCAGTTGAATGCCCTCAGTGCTGGGCCATTTTTTGTTTTGACATCCGTCTCCCTCTCTGTCTGTCACTCTTCTTCATTTGTCTTGTCTCCATTAATTTTTGGTGAAAAAAAATCTCAGTAATCTTCTGTCCTGATGCAGGAAGGGGGAAAAGTAACTTTTAGGTTTTGAGAGCAGAAAGACAATTACTTGCCCTTTGTTATTATGATAAAGCATGGAGGAAATGACAGTTATATTACTTCCAATAATTACTCAATCAGCAAATACGGATTGGCCAGATTTATACACAGCTTTAAACTTTTGAAGCCATTTCAAAGGAACACCTGGAAACACCATAGTATTTTTATTATATTGAAAGACTAGGTGGTTTTGAGGGATCAGGAAATAGATGAGAATATGAGTCACTATACATTATAAAACACAGTATAAGTGTGGTTTTAATTTCAGTCCCAGCCTTACATCTGCCCGATTTTGAGGTGCTCTCATATGATGAGAGTGGGTCATGCTGAAATTCTGAAAAGTCATGAGTGAAAAGTCACTCAGTCCTTTCACTGAATAATCAGATTAGTTCATGTATCCTGGAGTCTGGGGCTCCACAGTAATAATAAGGCCAGACTATTTTTGCTTAGTCAAATAAACGGTCAAGCTTCCACTGATGGTAGTAGGAACAAAACCAGAAATAGTAGTATTTCATTTTCTGTTTGAGGATGACTGATTTAATATTTTGTATATGGAAAGAGGCAGGGATTAAACAATTTCTAAAAGTGTTTGAGCATCTATTAGAGCTACAGGATATTTTTTCCAAACTTTGTGGTACATGCTTCTGTATAACTCCATTATTTTTTAAGTTTCGCGTATGTTTTAAGTCAGGTTTCAGTACGGACACCTTTGCAAATTATTAAACCATTTCAATTTAGTAAAAGTATGTATATAGAAAAAAATGAAGTTTGGTCTATACTTGTGTAGGTGAAGAGGAAAAGCGTAATACTTGCTCTCTTCCTTTGCGTTTGATCATGGATGTTATTATTTGGTAAAATCTTTGCATAATTTTGAAATTTTCATTATTTTTTTTTCTTAGCTCCTTTTTCACTTGTAGGAAAATGTATTTTGGGCTGACCTTATAGAACTCAGTAGTGAACTGCTATAGAAGTAAGCAAGCATCTGTACAAGTAAATTTAGTATAAGTATGTATATAGACCTGTTATCTTGGCTAAAAAAAAAAGAAGTTTGGTCTATACTTGTGTAGGTGAAGAGGAAAAGCGTAATACTTGCTCTCTTCCTTTGCGTTTGATCATGGATGTTATTATTTGGTAAAATCTTTGCATAATTTTGAAATTTTCATTATTTTTTTTTCTTAGCTCCTTTTTCACTTGTAGGAAAATGTATTTTGGGCTGACCTTATAGAACTCAGTAGTGAACTGCTATAGAAGTAAGCAAGCATCTGTACAAGTACGGAATTTTTAGCAAGTGGACCAGTTAATGTTCCTTTGAGCTTCTCTCTTCTATTTCAAAATGATAAGGAGAGAATATGTTCTTCAGTGTTTCCATTTGTGGAGGCAGCTTAAATTCGCAGACAATTAATACACCTGAAGGCCTAGCTTGTGATACTCATGCTATCCCGTGTGACCTTAAGGTGCAGCTCCAGAAACCAGTGTCCTGTAGCACATCTGGCAGCCTGCGGGGATGCCTCAGATACTCCAGTGTCTAAAAAATTATTGAATAATTTCCTGAGTTTCATGAGAAAAGAGCATGTCAACACCCAAACAACTTCTAGGAGCTCTGACAATTTTGTAGGATGTTAAGTACTGTTGCAATTAGTTGGTGTTTGTAGTGGGAAGCGTGGTTCATATAAAGTCATGACTTGGTCATTCCAAATAAGTACGTACTGTCAAGTATACTATATGCCTATTCCAGCATGTTGAAGAGCCTCCAGTATTACTACGCATCTGGTTTTCCTGTGAGCATTATCCTTCTGGGAATGCAAAAAATGGTTCACTTCAGGATTTTTGTTTTCCTTTCTGTATGCATCTGTTTCTGGCTTCCTTTTGGACCCATCATCAGTACAGGGGTTCAGTCAGTGTTGGGACTCACAGAACAGAATCACAGAATCACAGAACG
>NW_010171237.1:0-18647 GCF_000695765.1 Mesitornis unicolor
CTGGCTCATGGTCATCCTGCTGGCCACCAGATCTGGCATCGGGAGATGGGGCTGGCAAATCCCCTTCCTTTGGGTTCATGCCTTAGTTTGTGTACTCCCTGCACAACACAAGTTACTCATTGAACTTGGGGTGGGGTTTTGTTTGTCGTGTCACAAACAACTCATTCTCTGGAGGGCTTTAGAGGGCTCTGAAATCCATTTGGAGTGAGTTGGAGAATTCAGCTCGTTTCTACAATAAATCTATTTTGGATTTATCAGGTGCCTGGGGAATACTCTGCTATTCCCTCTTGAATCATTTAGCAAGATACTTAGGACCAAACCAGATATTTCATAAGCTGGGAGAAGATGAAAGCTCAGCACTTGGCTTTTTTTTTTTTAATGGTGTCCAGCATAGCATGTATTTCCAGTAAAGATTATAAAGATCATTTCTGTCTTAGCCACAAGCCTGGCATGAGCGGCTGTCTGTGCTGCGAGCTCTGTGAGAGGGCACTGCTGAGAGAGGGACTGTCAGAGCGGTGATGGTATGAGGATAATGGTTACACGGGAAGAAAAAGCCCTGCTTCTGAACGGGCCGATGCCGGGATGGAGGTGGATGGCTGCGTCTGCTCCCCGGGCAGAGCAAACTCCCTTGTGAACTTTTGGGGTTGCAGCTTGGTCGGACCATGCCCAGGTTGTGCTGCTGCAGACCCGGCCTGGGGTTCTCCTGCCTGCGTCTGGGCGCCTCCATCCGCACTGCTCCCCTGAGCACCCTTGAGGTGCCAAGGAGCTGGAGGGTCCAGGTCATCTCATCTCCCTGCAAGGGTTACATGGGCTCAGGTGACTCTCACCCCCAGATTGGTATTTTTTAATTCTTTGATAGGCTTGGGGTGAGCCCCTGTTTCACATGGGCATCATCTGGAGCTGGGTGGTGGCAGTCAAAGCCAGCCTGGTCCCTGCTGCAGCCTGGTGGGCACTGGTGGCTGGCAGGCCACGCATCAGTTGTATTTCTGGATTATTTCTGTCCTGTCCAGGAAAATGTACCCAAGTAATACAGAGCTCTGTGTGTGCTCTCCTGTGCTTTGGAGTTTAGAGATACCAGCGTGCTGTAACATCACCTGGATGGGCTTTGTGCTTCTGTTACATCAGGATGGGCTGTTCCTCCATTGACATGTTGACATGCGAAGTTTCTCTCGTATCAATAAATTCTAACGATAACCTTGACAAAAGTTGAATTTCTACTTTTTTACCCGGGTGTCTGCACTGAGGACAGATACTTTGGTCTGACTGTTCAAAGCTCTTTGAGTCTGTGACCCCCGGGTTTGGAAGGAGCAGCCACTGGCTGTGGCCATGGGAAGGGGTGAGCTTTGAAGGGAGTTTCTGAAAACACTGGGGAGACGCTGGTCTGAGTCCCCTCAGGAGCTGAGGAGGGTGATGGGACCTGCAGCAGCCTGGGATCATTGCTCATGAATACGATGCTGTGTTTCAGTGAGCAATTTTTGTCATGTTTAATATTAACTGAGGAAGATCCAGGCTGGGAGGGACCTTTGTAGGTCTGTAATCCAATTGTGCACTGAAAGCTGAGCTCACTTCAGAGCTGCATTGGGGTGCTTTGGGTGTTTCTCAGCTGAGCTTTGAAGCTCCCCAAGAATGGAGATGCGGGGATTGTGCCTCTGTGGGGAAGAATTTTCTCCTTGTGTCCTCTCCTTGCTGCCTCCTGTGCCTGTGACCTCTTGGCCTTCCCCCGTGTGTGTCAGAGAAGAGCCATGGCACCCTCGCAGACCCATCCACCCTGCAGACCTGGGGCTGCTGGAGAGGTCTGCCCCTGGTTAGAGCTTGGCTGTTTGGGCAAACTCAAATATATTTATAAAAGCTGGAAATTCCTGATCTCCTCAAGTGTGAGGGCACCAAGGGCAGGAGATCAAGGTAGCATTTTTATCTCCTCGGATACAATTTTGGTTGGACCGTAGGTACCTAAACATGAGAACAACCCTTGAATACTCTAATTTCTGGTTAGCAGCTTTGAAACCCTAAAATGATCCTGCCAGCGATGTGGCAGCGCTCTTCAAGGACGTAGAGGGACTTTGGCGGTGAACCAGGCTTGCTGCTGGTGTTGTAGCTGGTGGGAATGATGCTGTTCTAACAGGCATGGGGGTCTTTGACTTGAGGACGTGCTGGCCACTGTGGGTGCTCAGTAAACAGAAGAGCCATGTCCTGGGCCTGCCTTCAGCTGGAGGGGGTGAAACCCAGCACACACAAGATGTGACCGTACAATGTTGGGAATGGGAACAACCTTCATCCTCTGTGAAGCAAGGCAACGAAGCATTGAGTCCTCAACAGCGAGAGCAGGAGGGCAATGAGCAGGGAGAGGAGGGCTGAGACTTCACCACAGTGTGGTAAGTCCTGAGTCTCTGCCTTGGGGTTTTCTCACAAAATCACAGAATATCAGGAATTGGAAAGGCCCTCTGGAGCTCCCCCAGTGCAACCCCTGCCAGAGCAGGATCACCAGAGCAGTCACACAGGAACACGGCCAGGGCTTTGGGTGTCTCCACACAAGGAGACTCCACAACCTCTCTGGGCAGCCTGGGCCATGCTCCATAACCCTCACACTCACAAAGTTTGTCCTCATCTTCAGCTTGAACCTCCTGTGCTTCAGCTTGGGACCATTGCCCCTTGTCCTGGCATTGGCCATCCCAGAGCAGAGCCTGGCTCCTTCCTCCTGACACTCGCCCTTTCCAAATGGATCCCCAGGAATGAGGTAGATAGAAAGGTGTGTGGGGGGCTGTGTGGGCTGCACTGGTGTTGAGGGGTGCACGCAGCCAGGCTCTCCTGAGCTGTGTGTTGGACATGAACCGCAGTGTGCACACGTATTTGTGCTGGGGCCGCTTATGGGGAACATCTGGCGCTGCTGTCCCAAGGGCTATGAGCCTTCAGGAAAGCTGACAAATGCTATAAAATCTCTGTGCTCATCCAAAATCTCCAGGTGGGAGGCGGAGGGGAGAAGAAGACGCATCCAGAATAACCTGAGGAGCTGTGCGCTGCAGCTGGAAGCGCTGTCGGGCACCGGCATCGCTCCCGGCAGCATCACAGAGGTTGCCCGGGCAACCGCATCTCATTCCTCCCACGCCCACCGCGGAGAGCTGCGGCATTGCCATGGCAGCCCCGAAGGAAAACGGCCTCTTCCCTCTCAACCCCTACCATACCCCAGGTAAGTTCTGAAGTTCATCCACAACGCCTGTTCACTCCCAACACAAATAGCTCCGGTTGGGATCACGTAGCGTGGATGATTCATGATAATTTGTTGGGTTGGTTTTTTTTAAAGACACCATTAAATATTCCATGTAACAGTGATCTAAAGGAGACAGGGCTCCCAGATAAGAAGCACCACCTTGTAACAAGGTGTAGTTAAAGACCACGCCATAGTGCATTGAGGGTAAAGCCAAAATCGTTCCTATTTTTCCCCACCTTTTATTCATTTGTTTCAAGCTGCCGAATGTTACCACGGCTGCTGTGCAGGGTTTGGCTTCCACACTGTCACAACTTTTGCATCAAGGGTGTTTGAAGATCTCCTTTGATTAAACAGTTGCATAGACACAACTCACTCCTGTCAGGTTGGTGAGAGCGCAGCCCTGCTGCCAGATCCAAGCTTTTTGAAAATGCCAGTGTCTGGGGATGCTGGTGATCCAGGTGATGTGTGGTTACCTTTTCCCCTCCCAAAATCTTTTTTGCAACATCCTCCTCCAAAGGCTTGGAAAGAAGAGACCAAGCTGCTAGGGGTGAGAGGTAATGAGTTGTTGGGTAAAAGACAAGACACAAAAGGGTAGAAACAAGTGGATGGGGTTCGTGGTTAAGTAGGGAATTAGTGCATGGGGTGCTGTGCTGAGCTGTGCTGACAGATGAGGTCTGTGATGTGTCACTGGACTGGGAAGGGCTGGATGGCCACGAGCTCTGTTGGTACAAAGTCACCCAGGTTCATCCAGCCCGAGGTGTCAGGAGCAGCTCCCTGGGCAGAGGAGCTGCTGCCAGCCCAGGCTGCAAACCTCAGCGCAGAGAAAACCAGCGGCGTCCGGCAGGGCCACGGGTGCAGGACAGGTATGGGCAGGCCCCAAGGTGCAGATCGAGGGTGGAGCGCATTTCCTTCCTTAACGATATTCCTGTGCTGATCAGATCAGTCCTTCCCACGACAGCAGCGTGCAGCATTTTTCCGTTGCTGATCTCTCTATCTTCCAAACTTACATAAGCTCTGCGGTGGGGGTTTTTAACGCGGTTTTGCGTTGCTGTGGTTGTCTGAACGATGTGATGTGTTACTCCGTGCGTGCTGTCACCCTGTCAAGGCTGTGCGCCGACAGTGGCTTGGGAAAGACGAGTAACAGAGAGGAGGGAGCTGTGGCTGGGCTGGCACCTCCAAGAGCCTCAAAACCTTCCCTTGCTTGCTCCTGCCTGCAGGCAGCTCCTCCAGAAGCAGCTTGGAGCCCCAGTACTGATATAGCAGCCAGGGCTGCTCCTCCTGGGGATGCTGCTTTGGCCATTGAAGGCAGGAGGAGGAGGAACCAAGGCTGTGCAGGCTTCCAGCATCACCCCAAGCCCTGGAGGAAGCCCCTGTGGGTGCTGCTTTGCATCTGCTTTGGGTGGCTGAGGGCGAGGAGGAGCTGCCTGAAGGCATTGCCAGAGCCCAGGCTCAGCTGCTGGCAGATGCTGCACCCTGTGCTGGGGGTCAGGAGGAGAAGGAGGAGGAAGGTGCCACATTGCAGCATCTCAGCAGTTGTCCTAGTGCTGTACCTGGCCATGTGGTGAACCTGTGAACACAACAAGGGCATCAACATAGGTTGCTGCCACTCTCTGGTCAGGCAATGGTCACAGTCAGGGCTTTGAAAATGCCACCACAAGAGCATTGGAAGCCAAACCTGAAGTGTGGGATGGTTTGGGAAGGACTTGGGGCACAGAGAAGGGGTGAATCTGTGAATCCTGGGCACAGCTCTGCCCGCCCTGGCTCTGTGGAGCTGGGAAGGGCACAGGGCCAAGGCTTTTCCCTGGTTCTCAGGGAGGCTGAGCAGGTTTGGGTGACGCAGGCTGGGAGTGGCGATGGAAGAGATAGGGCTCAGTAAGAGGGAAGTGAAATGGGGCTCAGCCTTGGCAAAACAGGGTCCTCCCGGCCCGCCAGTGGGGTCGAGATCAGCAGCTGCAGCGTGAGCTACAGCAATGGGGGATCCCTCTGCTTTCTTAGTGAAAACATCAAGGAGGAGAAGGACAAACAGCCCTGCTGAGACCAGTCCCTTCCCCAGGCTTCAATCAGCAGCGCTTGTAATTCACTCCATGGCAGATCCCTTCTCTATAAACCCAGATGGACTTGCTCGAGCTCCTTGGGTTACCTCGCTTTTAAAATTGCTTAGGAATTGAATCCTTTCTCAGCCCTGCCATTATTTTGACCATGATCAGAAGCCCTCTGGCCATCTGTAATCATTCAGGCTGTGTTATTTGTGCTCTCGCTCAGCTTTATCGTCCTGCCGTGGCTTCCCCGTATTGCAAATGTTATTGAAATTCGATGGGGCCAAGCCCCTGCGCTGCTCCAGCTGCTGCTGGTGAGAGATCCTGATTGTGAAGTGGAGGAACTTGCCAAGGGCAAATGCACAGCTCTGCTCGCTGCTCTTTGGAGTGTTTGGAAGGGAAAGTGCTTACTCATCATCTTATCATCCCCATGCATCATCTGCCTTTAGCCCTGGATTGGCAGTGGGATCATTGATTGAATATTTGTCTGTAGGTTGTAACTGGCAGCTCCACCTTTCCTCTTCAGTGCTGGAATCGCATCGCTTATGGGAAATTTGGTACTGGGAACAGCTGATGTTTCTGATCTGTATTGGTGGACTCGAGAGCAGAGCCCCAACCCTAAGCCACCATCCCAGGCCAGGGGGAGGAGAGAAGCAGTGTGTTATGAGACAGCCAAGCAAAGGTCCCCAAAAATGGGGTGATGGGTGCTACTGGGGCTGAGCAGCCGCTCACCCGCGTCTCTGCCACGCAGCGTGGGCCTGGGTGGGTTTGTGAGCCCCATCCTGCTCATTTGTGAGGGCTGGGTGGGTACGAGCAATGTTTTTGCCTTTTGAGCTTCAATGTTGAAGAAGTGACTCTGGGAAATTCCCAGGAGCTCTCTGTGCTTTAGAACCAAGAGAGGGATGGCAAAACTTAAAGCTGATGCATGTTTAACTGGAATTAATATTTGAACTGGGGGCTGATGGTGTTGGCGCTGTCCAAGCAATGCAACCGTCACTGTTTTCCCATCCATGGGTGCTGCTCTGCACCAGCTCCCAAACCATGTCCTGTATTCCTCCATGAACCGAAGCACAAGTGTGGGCCTGTACACACCTGTGAATGTGTGAGCCCGTTTTCACACTGACCTGTGAAAACCTGTGTGCAAACACACACAGATGATCCCACCTGGCTTCATGTCCAGCACAGGGCCACAGAGATGCTGGAGGGAGTGGAGCATCTCCTGCTGAGGAGCGGCTGAGGGAGCTGGGGCTCTTGAGCTTGGAGCAGAGGAGACTGAGGGGTGCCCTCATTGCTGGGGATCCATTGGGAAAGGGCAGTGTCAGGAGGAAGGAGCCAGGCTCTGCTCTGGGATGGCCAATGCCAGGACAAGGGGCAATGGTCCCAAGCTGGAGCACAGGAGGTTCAAGCTGAAGATGAGGACAAACTTTGTCAGGGTGAGGGTTATGGAGCATGGCCCAGGCTGCCCAGAGAGGTTGTGGAGTCTCCTTGTGTGGAGACACCCAAAGCCCTGGCCGTGTTCCTGTGTGACTGCTCTGGTGATCCTGCTCTGGCAGGGGTTGCACTGGGGGAGCTTTCCAGGTCCCTTCCAACTCCTAATATCCTGTGATTTTGTGATCTGGTGGAGTGGAGGGGAGAATCCGAGTTCCCAGGTTGTCTCAGTTAAATGATTTTATGGCATGCTTTGAACTCACTCCCCAGTTCTCCCATATTCCCATTGTGGTTTAACCCCAGCCAGCAGCCAAGCACCACACAGCCACGCGCTCACTCCCCTGCAGTGAGGAGAAAATTGGAAGGGGAAAAGCAAGAAAGCTCATGGGTTGAGATAAAATCAGGTAATAACTGAAATCTAACAATAATAATAGTAATTTAAAAATTGTAAATAAAATGAAAATAGTAAAAAGAAATAAAACCCAAGAAAGGCAAGGGATGCAAATGAAAAAAGATTGCTCACCAGCACCAACCGAAGCCCAGCCAATCCCCAAAGCAGCGGCTCCCCCTCACCAACCTCCCCCCACAGCTTCCTATGCTGAGCACGCCGCCATATGGTCTGCAGTATCCCTTTGGTCAGTTGAGGTCAGCTGTCCCAGCCGTGTCCTCTCCAACTTCTTGTGCACCCCCAGGCAACTCACGGGTGGGTGAGGAGCAGAAAAGGCCTTGGCGCTGTGTAAGCGCTGCTCAGCCGTAACAAAAACATCGCTGTGTTATCAGCACTTTTTCCAGCACAAATCCAAAACATAGCCCTATACCAGCTGCTATGAAGAACATGAACTCTCTCCCAGCCCGCACCAGCTCAATTCCACAGGCTAAAATCCATCTCTATGGGGAAATTTGGCTCTGCCACCCCCAACCGTTTCCCAGCTGACCCTGGTGCAGAGCTCGTGCTCACAGCTCTTCCTCACTGCTTGTGGTTCATTTTCCATTTTACTGCTTCTGCCTCAACTCAGCAGAAGGGCTTGTGTGTCCCTCCCTTCCCACCTTCCTAACTTCTGCTAACCTGCCCCATCTCCTCCATCAGACACTGGGATGTGCTCATGTAGATTCCCAGTGCAGGGATTTTGCAGGAGCCACTTACTGAGTCCCAACTTCTGGGCAAAGCACCAGATCCCTGCTGAGCAGACCCAAATTGGGCCACACCAGCAGCTGCACCATGGTCTCCATCAGCCCCTCTTGGGAACGTGCCATCCTTTGGACGCTCATTTACCATGTACTATAGCACGTGTCTAAGCTGTGGCTGTTGTGGATGCTCTGTTGAGTGGATGCAAGTCCTCTTCTACCTGAACACGTGGGTTACATGCCCGAGTGGGATCTGGGACTTTGTTCTAGGTGTTCAGAAAACACGTGGATGTGGCACTTCAGGACATGGTTAGTGGGCATGGTGGTGTTGGGTTGATGATTGGACGTGATGATCTTAGAGGGCTTTTCCAACCTTAATGATTTGATGATTCAGTTCCTTGCGGATGGCCACACCAAAGTGATGCTTTCTCATTTCGTGCTGGGAATTCGTGCTGTGGAGCTTCTTGCAAACTTTTGCCATGTCTGTTCTTCCTGGCAGTGTTTCCCAGGATCCAGGCCTCCACTATGCAAGTGGTGTTTACAGGCTTCATTCCTGAACATTGAAATTTGCATTTCCTTGGACTAAAATGTACTTTGGATGGACCCAACCAACCAGTAGACCTAGTTACTCTCATTATCCACTCCTTATTCTTGTTCTCTCCTCACCAACTTTTACGTCACCTACCCCATCTGCAGCTGCGAGCTCACGTTTGCTGCTTATTGGTGAAATGCTGAAGAACGTGGTCACAGGGACCACCTTGCTGTGCTGGTAACTTCATCGACAGCTCCTGCTGTCGAGCAACTCCTTAAACCCTTCACTGCCAACTTTATTGTACTGCCTGGCACCTTCCTGGGTATTTCCCATGATGGAGATCAAGGCGCTCGTGGTCGTGTTGGATCTGTGTGGTTGTCTTTAGCAAACTCAATCTGAAGGATGTTCCTCAAGGTTGGTTTTTGATAAAGCCTTGTTGATGGGCACCAGGTATTTTGCTGGTTTCTATCGGTTGAATCTCATGTTGTTTTCTTGCTCTGTTGGATGGGGATGTCAACCAGGGCTATGTTGGAGCTCTAGGGGTGGCCGTGTTGGCATTGGGGGTTATGGGACAGGCCCAGCGTGCAGGCATTCACTCCCCAGGAACTGAAAACCACTGGATATTTACCCAAATCAAGCGTGTAATGCTCTCCTGGATTTTAATTTAGTGCCTTATTATGCAACCTGTGTGAATCAGTAAGTTTGGAAAACCCAGGGCCATAAAAAGAGAGTTCATGTGGATTTCTCAAGTACAAAATAAATTCATTTTTCCTTTTCCTTTGGTTTGTGGGATTAAAACAAAAAGAGTAGATGCAATATTTTCAGTAATAATGAAATATTAAAACAAACCTGCTTTAAAATTTACATACTGGGTTGAAAAAAATCACTTTCGTCAAGGGTTTGTCTTAATTTTCCTGCTAGCCTGGACAACACTTGATAATACAGTTATACAGAATATAAATACTTTACAAAGTTAGACACAGCATATATACTTTATAACACAATTATAAGCAGATTACAAACCTAAATGCCCATCGGAAGTCTTAGACTCTTGCAGAAAGGGGTAAATTTTGCCCCACGCTGTTTGAGCCAGGACAGGTAGTTATTCCCCAAGGCTAAGCCTTTACGATGTCTTGTCTGCAAGGCTTTGCCTGTGATACAGATGTCCATGAAATATGGGGATTTGGGGGGAATGTGGTAATAACCAGAGGGCTGAAATAGAAATTAACCTACTAGAACAAAAATGGAAGAAATTTGGTTTGTTTAAAAAAGAGGACTGACATAGTAATGGTTTTGCAATAAGGAAAAGGTTGCTGTGGGGCCTAAGAGTGATCATCCTCTGTAAGCATGGAGGGGGGGAATTGGCTTTGGTCCTGGCTCAGAGCGTGAGGAAGTGTCTGGGCTGGATGCATTTGACAGGGCCAGGACAGTCTGGAAAGCTGTTTTAAGGGAAAGGTCAGATAAAAGTTGCCACTGATGGGGTGACAGCACTTGCAGGTTGCGTTCCCAGCCCACGGGATGCTGTTGATCTCCAAGTTCCTTCGCTCCAGAGGTGCGCATGGGGGCTGAGGTTCAATGCAATGGGGCTTCTTTGTCCCCGTTTGGCCACTCCTGTCCCTCAACCTGGTGTCTGTCCCACAGGAAACTTTCACTACGATAGAGCTGGGGCTCCAGCGAGCATTCTCGAACCACCCCTTGGGCCAAAGCCTCCTCCTTCACCTAGGCCAGGGCTGGTAGAGGAAGAGCTGGCGAGGCTGCGCATAGACCACGCACCCTATCAGCACCCCAGCAAGTACATCCCAAGTATGTACCCTCAGGTGTACCCACGGAGGATCTTGTGCTATCCTCCCTCTGAGGAGGAGCTGCGATTGCCCAAGATAACCCTGGCCTCTGGACACGGAAAACGGGGTGGACCCGGCCAGCTCGGTGGTGCCTTGGCACGAAGCAAACTGGTGAGTGGGTTTGGGTGGCAGGGATGCGTGGTGAGGGATGGGTGTTTTGGGGACTGGTGGGCATGGAAGGGATCTCCTTGGTTCATGGCTGTGAAGAGGGAATTTCAAACTGGTGGGGATGGGAAGGACGAAGTTGAGCGTGTCATGTAAGGAAACACCAAACTCACACCAATGTCTCCAGCAGTAGGAAACCCACCACATCTTCAGGAAACTGTTGCAATGATTAATTACTCTTCTTAATCAAGAAGGTTTAACTTCTCATTTGATTGAGTTTTAGTTTCAAATTCCAGGTATTAGGTCTTGTGTTACGCTGTGATGTGCAACCAGGCTTGTGTTTCCAACGTATCAACTGAGAGCCCTGCCACTGCCCTTCTCCTCCTCCCAAAACAGAGCAGCCCTGGCACCTCTGGTTACGTGTGGGGTTTGTGACCCCTTAACACCCACCTGGATTTCCCACTGCTGCTAGCCCTTGGTTTGCTGAAGGAGCTGGGTGCTGCTCTATATGACACAGGAGTCTGAGCCCCTTCTTTCTTCTGGATCCAGAGACAGCATTCGTCACACCACGGCCAACCTGGGCTCTGCAAATCCCCTGAAGGCAGAGATTAGAGATTTGACGTGTCAAGTCAAAAGCTGGCTCAGATATAAATCCCAGGAAGGGGCATCCCTGCTCCTTGCTCTGAGAAAGAGATTTGCGAAGGAGCTCAGCGCCCAAAGCTCCCCTTGTTCTCCCTGGGGGTTTTGCAAATCCTCTGCACACAGAGAGCTCGTCTTGTAATTTTGACTTCACCAGAAAGCCTTGGAGTAGCTCTTAGGGCAAAGCCAGGAAGAAATGGAAAGGGCAGTTGCCCTTCACAGGTTCTGGCAGACATATAAGCAATGAAGCCAAAGGAGGAAGCAGGTTTTACTGGTGTTTATTTTATTTCTGCTTTTGTTTTAAGCCCACAGCAATTGAAGATGTGACTCTGCCAGCAGTGGATGTGGAAAAAGATGATGAGGTACCAAGACTGGAGGTACCAAGAGCGATCCAACAGAAAGTCATTACAGGTAAAAGAGAGGGAGGTCATGCACAGTGTGAGTCCAGCTCAGAAGAAATCCTGTTGCCCTTCTCCCCCTGGGGACGTCTCAGAGACATTGGCCAGTCACACCAGCTCATTTGAACACTTTGGGATGGAAAATGCCCCCACTCCTCTCCATGCAAGGGTGTTTTTTTGGGATGCTGTCACCCCTGTGGATCTCACACTGAAGGACACGTGCCCATGGGCGAATGGAAGGAATGTGGGAGCCACCTCAGTTCCCCACAGCTGTGGGGCCAGGCTAGAAAATGCTCCAGGGAACAAGGAGAGCTCATGGGCTCTGCCCCCAACTGCAGCAGCTTGATGAGCATCTGCTACCACTGAGGCAGTGATTTCTCTCCTAGAAATAAGGTGCTTTTCTGAACCATCAGATCAACAAACAGTGGTGCATCAGGCAATGATAAATGTACAAAACTCAAGCAGGAGAATTAGGAAGGGTGATGTGCTGGACTCCTCCCTGCTAAAGGGTACGGCACCAGCAGGAGGGACACTTCACTCTGCAGCAGACCCCAGTGCATACGGGGGCTGCCCATCAAAACATTTCAGACTCAGCCAAAGGGCATCAGTGTTTTAGGATGCAGAAGACAAATTGCCCTCTCTCCAAAGCACCCCTTTAGGAGTTCTGGCTGCTGTTCGGTTGCACCTCTCTCTGTTTTAAGTAGTTTTAGACTTTATGTAGCTTCTGTCTTATAATTAGTGATAATTTGTTGGATGGATGGGGCAAATGAGAAAGAAAGGTTGGACACCCAGTTGTTAGCCCCTGTATGTGGGAGGGAACGTGACAGAGCTGTTGGTTTAAAGAAAAGACGGCAAGAAAATGAGATGTTTCTTCTGTACCTCATGGAGACCAACAAAGCTTGGTTCAACCCATTGGCTTTTCCTTGGGCATCATAAAAAAGACCCTTTCAGAAAAAAATACTTCACATGTGAGAATTAATCTTACTATTTAAATGGATTATTTTTTCCTTCCTATACTCTGCCAAGGTTTCCTATTTATCCCAGCCTCTTCCACTTCCAGACTGGTTGATCTTTATACAATATCTATGTTCTCAAGCAGAAAACGCTCTCTCCTGTCTTCATCCAAAGGGTACGCTGGGTTCGTCCCCCGCCTCAACTGGTTTCATAGCATGAACTACGTCCGGAGCGTGAAGGAAGCCATGAAAGAATTTGACCAACTTCAGGTAGATTATATCCACAAATCTTATTCCAAGAATGTAACGTTGTTGATTCATCTGCAACACCAAAAGCGGTTTCATTTACAGCGGCAGTATTAGAACCGGGGTTATAAGTAGAAGCGAAAGAAAAAGCTATTGGGTAACATGTTGAAAAAATAATGAGCAATTAAATTCTGTAACTTGTTTCCTTGGGACATTAAGGGAGGATAAATGAGTTCATAAAAGGATTAAGCAAATCTTTTGAGGGTTGGTTCAAGGGTGGCTATTAAAAATGTTGCTCGAAGTGCAGAAACACAGGATGCCACTATCTGCGCTCCCTTTACGCAACGCATCTTCTCTGCCCTGCTGGCAGCGCTGGGTGGCTTCTGGGGCTGCTTGGATGGGCATTTCTCCCTTTTAATTGGTTGTCAGGCTTTTTTCCTTTACTAACGTAATTTATCTTAAAGGGGTCTAGATCGTCTTGCCCCTCCTTTTGGGAAGGATGCCGAAATATCCCTACTGAAAAAACACTTCTTCCCCTTGCTGTAAGATCTGCCTCCTACACGGGAAAATGAGATCCCTCCCACAGCAGTTAGCATTCAGAGCTACGCACTTCTTCCTGCTCCCAGGATGGAGATCCCTGGGATGCAGCTGCCTCGCTGGTCCAGCATTGGCGAGGACTGAGCAGCTTGATGAGAGCAGGTTACAGCATTTCCAGCCCTTGCTGGTCACCAGGATTCACCACGGTGCCTTCATCCCAGAGTGCATGGGTCTGATGCAGGGAAAATCCACGATCGAGGAGCCTCAGCGCAGAGAAACTGGGCTGGGAAGAAATGACTCAGTGGGGAGAGCAGCGGGGCTGGTGGGGCTCACGGCAGCCGGATGCTTTGGCTGCGATGTATTTCCCTGTGCTGGCTTCTTTACCCTGCTGCCGTTAATAGGGGTTGGAATGAAGCAAACAGAACATTATCAAACCTAAACGTGCTGTTTGCAAAGCCCTCCTGCCCCTGATTCCTTAAGACATGTCGGTCATGCAGTAAATCGGTGAGGGCGGTGTTTCTCTATCGCAGGATGCAGCAGAAGCCGGGCTTGCAGAGGTTTAGCTGCAGCACATCAGGAACTGAAGGAATATGAGCACACTGAAAAAAAAATCACAGCACATTTCTATCTAAGATGGCTTCTGACTTGAAGCCACTAATCTTCTGCCCTAAATCTCTGTTGCCCTAGGTTACGTACGGGGATGTGCCATGGATCATTGCTTACTGCCTGCATCAGGCAAAATAACACAATCCTCTCGCTTCGGTGCTGCACTTGAGCAGTTGCAGCAATCGCTGCATTGCCAGGCACAAAGGGTTCAGGGGTCCCTGTGCTTTGCTGGGCTCTGTGAACCCCGTCCCTTCCCCACCAAGGAGGGTGTTGTGGCTTCAGCGATGCCTTCAGGGGTTTTGCTGCTATGGGGGGGGGGCAGGAGCTGATTTACGCTCTCCCTCCTGTTAACGCTCCCTAAGCCTTCCCAGCCTGGGAATTACTGACTCATCGCCATTGGTGACAGTGGTGGAAAAGCAAAACCAGTTGAAAGGGTGAAATCAAACTGTGGATGTGCAGAGCCACAGCACAGGGGCAGGCAAGGCCCGGCCCCAGCAGATGCTGCTGGCTCATGGTGTATCCTATGGAGGAGCATGAGGTGGTGGGGATTTGGGGATGATGTGGTCCAGGCTGCAGAGATCCTGATGCCTACACCAAGGCCAGGAGCTGCTCCGTGGCCCTGGGGTTCGAGGTGGCAGAGGCAGCGCTGTCAGGGGTGGCTGCTAACACCCAGCAGGAGAAAAACTAATAAAGTGGCAAAAAGGGGAAGATGCAATGTGGCTCCTGATTAGAAGAAAACAGAACTGCACAGAGAATTGCTTTACATTGGCTTCAGTAATTTTTTAAATGCAGAAAACACAGGACTTGGGCAAAAATAACGTTTGAAAAGTAACTGTCCTCTGGTGTTGGGTTCTTTTTGTTTGTTTTCCAGTTTTTTGAGAGAAACCCAGCTGGCAGCTTTGGCAAGAGATTTCCCAAAACGTACTGGCCTAACAACAGAATTTACACCAGCGCCGGGCTGATCCCTTTCTACAGCGGTTTTGTACCAAGTAAGTTTAACAGCTGAGTGAAAATGAAAGTCACTATTACTAATTACAGCCATTAAGTAGTGCTGGTATTAGCTGTAGTGTCGTAGTAGTGAAGTTACTGAAATGTTCTGCATGGGTGGTATGTATTTTTTTATGTACAGTCTGTGCAAAGCTGGGCCATCCCCGAGCCCATCGTCCTCGCCACCAGCCTAGACTGGTGCAGGCCTCCAGCCACCACCCCTGCTAATGCAGAGGAGGCTCAGTAACACTCATTACATGGGCATGTTATATTTTCTTAGCCAGGAAAGTGATTCTGTTCTAAAAAGCTTGAAGTCTGATAAAAAGCATAAAGGGAAATGATAAAAAGGGGGGTGAGAAAGCACAAAAAAAGCACTGAAAGGGTATCAGGCATCAAGGCTGGCGGTGGCTATACCATAGTGTCTGCATGAGCCTTGTCAGATATCGGTGTTGCTTAAAAAAGGTCTGAAGAAAGTAGTTTTGTGTATGTTAAGGGGAAGCTCTGCCCATGCAAATGAAAGTTTTAAAGTATTAGGCTAAAATTTCAACAAATCAGCAACTAATATTGGTATTATTGGCCACGGCAAATTCAAGAGCCCACAGCTCAGTAACATGGGATGGGACAGCATGGGGATAAGCTGGGAAGAACCAAACTCACAGCTTGTTCCGAATGTGACAGAGGAGGAAAATGGTAGAGGACACAAAATGTGGCAGAAATGGAAGTGAAGAGTGGGAAAATAACGATCCTGGCAGGGTTGGACCATAGCTGGTATCGAGGCTGAGCTCAGGAGAAGGCTGAGGCAGTGAATGCGGCCCTAGCAAAATGGGTGCTGGGGCAAGGGAGAGCCTTGCAGAAAACGTGAAGCTCAACACACACCAGACAGCAGGAGCTTGGATGGCCTGAGGGAAGGGATGGAAACATGTTACACACTGAGGCAGGGCAGGGCAGGCCTGCTGATATGAAGAGAAATAGGTTCATTTTGGCCTCTGTCACCACACTGCTGCTCCGGGAGCGAGGGCAGGTACAGTAGGTGCTGTCCTCAGTATGTGACACTTACCCATCCCCTTCTTTCCTGTGGCAGCTCTGGGGGGTCCCACACTGAGCCCTCACTGCTCCAGGTGCTGGTTTCCTCTGTGCTGTGTTGCTTGGGGAGGGCTTTGGCTGCAGCCTGAGAGCTCAAGATCGCTGGAGAAAGGCTGTTAGGAACCAAAGGGGAACTGGCCCCGGTGTTAATGCTCACTCGTGTGTTCAAAAGGGTCCCTGGTAGCTGGCAGGGAACACGCCAGCTTCAGTGTAGTGAAAAGGAGGAAGAAAAAAACCTACCCTAAAACCAAGAACAAAATTCAGTTGTCACCTACAGAAGTGTTCTCCTGTGTAGGTTTGAAAGCAGATTTCCACTGCTTGAGGAGCCACCACAGTCAGTGTGATTGTAACTACTCCAGCCAGTTCAGCTCTGGAAGGAGAAACTTACTTTTTAAGATAGAAAAAAATAACCCAAAAATCAATTGTAATCAACAACACTGAACAGGATGTCCAGCAGGAAAGCAGCCTATCTCCTGTCCAGCCATTCAGAGTGACAGGTTTATCACTGTAGGCAACATTTTGCAAATACAGGGTAATTTGTTATGTGTTCAGCTCACTTCAAAGGCAGTGATGCTGCAGTAACACCCAATTGATTTAGTTTTAAAACCTCCACATACCGATTCTTTCAGTGACTCCAGCAAGGCTGCATACACAGGAGCTCTTCTGTGTCACTTGTGCTCAGCAGCAGGTGCAGCACTGCTCGCCACAGCTGTCCCCAGCGCTGTGACAGCCCATGGCTACCTGCTGGGTGGCTGCAGTGATCAGCTGGGGTGAGGGCACCCATCTCCCACCAGGAACAGCCCCCTGTGTGAGAGGCAACTTGCCTGCACCATTTTGTTGCCCAGGCTAAGCTATAGGCTGCAGTCAGCTATCTCTGCGCCCACATTATGGCCACGAGAGCTGCTCAGCACTCGCCAAGAGCCTGTAACAGGAGTCCATCAGCAGGCACCTAAATTTAGACACAGCTTAGAGCTGAATTCCACCCTCCCTCCACCCCTACCAGCTATTGTAAAGCTGTACCAGGGACTTCCCTCAATTCCCACAGCAGCAGGAGGAAGGATTGTCACCATATCCAGTGATACCAGCAACAGGCAGCTACCCCTGGGTAGAAGGCAGGGAGAAAAGCATGGTTGCCTTGGGCAAGGTGGCAGCGGCTCATGCCAAATCCCTGTTTTTTTTCCTTTCCAGCCCTCCGCCAAACCTACGCGCTTACTTTCACGAACAGCACTCGAAAAGCTTACCAAAAGGAACAAAGGAGACGAGCTGGTGCACTGTGAAAAATGCTTTAATGGTGCCTGTACAGCATTTGAAGTGACTTTGAGACAGGAAGAGGAACACAACACAAACAGAGAAGTTTTGAATGAAAGAGTTCATACAGCTTTAAACAAAATTTACAGGTGTTCATCTGCATAGCTTTTACTCTGCCTCTTCTTCAGCCTCCTCCTCAAACTCCCCCTCCTCCTCAGCTGTAGCATCCTGGTACTGCTGATACTCAGACACCAGGTCGTTCATGTTGCTCTCAGCCTCTGTGAACTCCATCTCGTCCATGCCCTCGCCCGTGTACCAGTGCAGGAAAGCCTTTCGGCGGAACATGGCCGTGAACTGCTCAGAAATGCGTTTGAACAGCTCCTGGATGGCTGTGCTGTTACCAATGAAGGTGGCAGACATTTTCAGGCCACGAGGTGGAATGTCACAGACCGCTGTTTTAACGTTATTAGGAATCCATTCAACAAAATAGCTGCTATTTTTGTTCTGAACGTTCAGCATTTGCTCATCGACCTCTTTCATCGACATACGGCCTCTAAAAACAGCAGCTACGGTCAGATAGCGGCCGTGACGTGGGTCACACGCAGCCATCATATTCTTTGCATCAAACATCTGCTGTGTGAGCTCTGGCACAGTTAGTGCACGGTACTGCTGGCTCCCACGGCTCGTGAGCGGGGCAAAACCAGGCATGAAAAAGTGCAAACGGGGGAAGGGAACCATGTTCACTGCCAGCTTCCGCAGGTCAGCATTAAGCTGGCCTGGGAATCGCAGGCAGGTGGTAACACCGCTCATGGTTGCCGACACTAAATGGTTCAGATCACCGTACGTTGGAGTAGTTAACTTCAGTGTTCTGAAGCATATGTCGTAGAGGGCTTCGTTATCGATACAGTAGGTTTCATCTGTGTTCTCCACAAGCTGGTGCACCGAGAGTGTGGCATTGTAGGGCTCTACTACAGTATCTGATACTTTAGGGGAGGGTACAACACTGAAAGTATTCATAATTCGGTCTGGGTACTCTTCACGAATTTTGCTGATGAGGAGGGTACCCATGCCAGAGCCTGTACCACCACCGAGAGAATGAGTAAGCTGAAAGCCCTGGAGACAATCACAGCTTTCTGCCTCCTTTCTTACAACATCTAACACAGAATCAACTAATTCAGCACCTTCCGTATAATGGCCCTTTGCCCAGTTGTTTCCTGCTCCGCTCTGACCTGGAAGAGAGCCATTTTCGTATTAGATTACGGTCACTGCTTCCTGCTTATTGCTTGCAAGCAAAGCTCGGGGGCATCAGCCTACAGCGAAACCCCACGAAAGCTTTCATTTTATCAAGCGTTAGAGCTGTGGTTTCACACGAACACCTCTGAAATGCCTCAGTAGGTACATGGAAGACATTATCAATGACAGAGCAGCCATTTAATTTCTCCTGAAAGTATGGAGGAGGTAATGAGGATCGGAAAAAAAACCCTTGTGCTGCCTGGGCCCTGCTCCCCCAGCAGCTGCCATCACGCACCATCCGCAGATAGCCGGTATTTCACGCCCGTCATGAAGCGCCAGGATTAACCCCCCTCCCAGGGCCACGCTCGCCTCATGAGCATGTGCAGCAGGGAAGCCCGCAGTGCAGCGTCCCTGCCCTGCCCTGCCCACCCCACCCCGAGCCGGT
>NW_010171238.1:0-4062 GCF_000695765.1 Mesitornis unicolor
TCCAGCTCGAGGGTTTCAAAACATTCTGTAAAATTCTTTTCTATTATGAAAACTATACTATTCTCTAACATTCTTTTCTATAAAGAGCTCTTGTCGCCCCACAAAGCCTGGGGTTTTGGCCTTCTTTGCTTCCCTGGGAAGCCAAAGTTTGCCACCAGGCTTTCTCTGGAGTTGCCCAGAGCCTGCTTTCAGTATTGCAAATGTTCGACTCCAACTCACACAAGAAAGGGGCTAGGATTGAAAGCTGTTGCTGGATTTCTCTATCCCTGGGAAGCGCTTCTGTAGCAAAACTAAGCTTTGTGATCTGAGCTTCCCTGCTTCACTAGCTAGTCCATGTTCGCCTCCGCGTATCATGGCTACTGATCGGAGCATTCTCTCAAATGGAAACATCAAGCTCTTCTCCCACACCAAAGATGCTGGGACTGAAGGCTGCTGCTGGGTCTTCTCTATTCTATTAAGCGCTTTTGTAGACCCACAAAGCCTGGGGTTCTGGGCTTCTTTGCTTCCCTGGGAAGCCATCGTTTGCCACCAAGCTTTCTCTGGAGCTGCCCAGAGCCTGCTTTCAATATGGAAAAAGTTTGACTCTAACTCACACCAGAAGGGGGCTGGGACTGAAAGCTGTTGCTGGATTTCTCCTTCCCTGCAAAGTGCTGCTGTAGCCAAACAAAGCCTTGGGCTCTGCTGTTCCATGCTTTGCTATCTCGTCCATGTTCTCCTCCAAATTTGTGGCTGCTCTTTGGAGAGGTCTCTTAAAATGGAAATTTTGAAGCTCTTCTCCCACACCAAAGACACTAGGACTGAAGGGTGTTGCTGGATTTCTTATTCCCTGGGAAGTGCTTCTGTAGCCAAACAAATCCTTGAGCTCTGCCGTTCCACACTTGGCTAGCTGGTCAATATTCACTTCTAATTTTCGTGGATGTCGGTAGGAGCAGTCTCTAAAATGGAAATGGTCAATCTCTTCTAATACACCAAGCTCTTCTCCCACACCAAAGATGCTAGAACTGAAGGCTGTTCCTGGGTCTTCTCTTTTCTATTAAGCGCTGTTGTAGCCCCACAAAGCCTGGGGTTCTGGGCTTCTTTGCTTTCCTGGGAAGCCAACGTTTGCCACCGGGCTTTCACTGGAGCTGCATAGATCCTGCTTTCAAGATGGCAAATGTTCCACTCTAAGTGAAACCAGAAAGGAGCTATGACTTAAAGCTGTTGCTGGATTTCTCCTTCTCTGCAAAGTGCTTCTGTCGCCAAACAAAGATTTGGGCTCTGCGCTTCGCTGCTTCACTAGCTAGTCCATGTTCGCCTCCAATTTTGGTGGCTGCTGGTTGGAACAGTCTCTCAAATGGAAACGGTCAAGCTCTTCTCCCACACCAAGGATGTTAGGACTGAAGGCTGTTGCTGGGTCTACTCTTTTCTATTAAGCACTTTTGTAGCCCCACAAAGCCTGGGGTTCTGGGCTTCTTTGCTTCCCTGGGAAGCCAGTGTTTACCACCAGGCTTTCTCTGTAGCTGCCCAGAGCCTGCTTTCAATATGGCAAACGTTCGACTCTAATTGACACCAGAAAGGGGCTAGGACTAAAAGTTGTTGCTGTATTTCTCCTTCCCTGCCAAGTGCTTCTCTAGCCAAACCAAGCCTTGGGATCTGAGCTTCCCTGCTTTGCAAGCTATTTCATGTTCGCCTCCAATTTTTGTGGCTGCTGGTTGGAGATGTCTCTCAAATGGAGAAGGTGAAGCTCTTCTCTCACACCAAAGATGCTAGGACTGAAAGCTGTTGCTAGATTTCTCATTCCCTGCAAAGTGCTTCTGTAGCCAAACAAACCCTTGGGCTCTGCTGTTCCATACTTTTCTATCTTGTCCGTGTTCAACTGCAATTTTCGTGGCTGCTGGTCTGCACTGTCTCTCAAATGGAAATGGTCAAGCTCTTCTCCCACACCAAAGAAGCTAGGACTGAAGGCTGTTCCTGGGTCTTCACTGTCCTATTAAGTGCTTTTGTAGCCTCACAAAGCATGGGGTTCTGGGCTTCTTTGCTTCCCTGGGAAACCAACGTTTGCCACCAGGCTTTCTCTGTAGCTGATCAGAGCCTGCTTTCAATAATGCAAACATCTAACTCACACTAGAAATTTGCTAGGAATGAAAGCTCTTGCTGGATTTCTCATTCCCCGCAAAGTTCTTCTGTTGCCAAACAAAGACTTGTGCTGTGCTGTTCCATGCTTTGTTATCCGCTCCATTTTCATCTCCAATTTTCTTGGCTGCTGGTCGGAGATGTCTCTCAAATGGAAATGTTCAAGCTCTTCTCCCACACCAAAGATGCTAGGACTGAAGGCTGTTGCTGGGTCTTCTCTTTTCTCTTAAGCGCTTTTGTAGCCCCACAAAGCCTGGGGTTCTGGGCTCCTTTGCTTCCCTGGGAAGCCAACGTTTGCCACCAGGCTTTCTCTGTAGCTGCCCACAGCCTGCTTTCAATATGGCAGACATTCCACTCTAACTCACACCAGAAAGTGTCTAGGACTGAAACCTGTTGCTGGATTTCTCCTTCCCTGTAAAGTGCTTGTGTAGCCAAACAGGGCTCTGGGCTCTGCACTTCCCTGCTTCGTTAGCTACTCCATATTTGGCTCCAATTTTTGGGGCTGCTGGTCGGAGATATCTCACAAATGGAAACTATAAAGCTCTTCTCCCACACCAAAGATGCTAGGACTGAAGGCTGTTTCTGGGTCTTCTCTTTTCTATTAAGTGCTTTTAGAGCCCCACAAAGCCTGGGGTTCTGGGCTTCTTTGCTTCCCTGGGAAGCCAGTGTTTACCACCAGGCTTTCTCTGTAGCTGCCCAGAGCCTGCTTTCAATATGCCAAACGTTTGACTCTAAGTGACACCAGTAAGGGTCTGGGACTGAAAGCTGTTGCTGGATATCTCCTTCCCTGGGAAATGCTTCTGTAGCCAAACAAACTTTTGTCTCTGTGCTTCCCTGCTTCTCTAGCTAGTCCATGTTCGCTTCCAGTTCTCGAGTCTGCTGGTCGGAGCTGTCTCTCAAATGGAAAGGATCAAGCTCTTCTCCCACTCCAAAGATGCTAGGACTGAAGACTGTTACTGGCTCTTGTCTTTTCTATTAAGCAAATCTGGAACCCCACAAAGCTTTAGGTCCAGGTATTTATTGCTTCCCTGGGAAGCCAACGTTTACCACCAGGATTTGTCTGTAGCTGCCCAGAGCCTACTTTCAATATGGCAAACGTTCGACTCTAACTCACACCAGAAAGGTTCTAGGAGTGAAAGCTGTTGCTGGATTTCTCCTTCCCTGCACAGTGCTTCTCTAGCCAAACCAAGCCTTGGGATCTGAGCTTTCCTGCTTCGCAACCTATTCCATGTTCTCCTCCAGTTTTTATGGCTGCTGGTTGGAGATGTCTCTCAAATGGAGAAGGTGAAGCTCTTCTCTCACACCAAAGATGCTAGGACTGAAAGCTGTTGCTAGATTTCTCATTCCCTGCAAAGTGCTTCTGTAGCCAAACAAAGCCCTGGGCTCTGCTGTTCCATGCTTTGTTAGCATGTCCATGTTCCCCTCCAATTTTCGTGGCTGCTGGTCGGAACAGTCCCTCAAGCGAAAACAGTAAAGCTCTTCTCCCACACCAAAGATGCTAGGACTGAAGGCTGTTGCTGGGTCTTCTCTTTTCTATTAACCCAATTTGTAGCCCCACAAAGCGCGGGGTTCTGGGCTTCTTTGTTTCCCTGGAAAGACAACGTTTGCCACCAGGCTTTCTCTGGAGCTGCCCAGAGCCTGCTTTCAATATGGCAAATGTTCGACTCTAAGTCACACGAGAAAGGTGCTAGGACTGAAAGCTGTTGCTGGATTTCTCCTTCCCTGGGAAGTGCTTCTGTAGCCAAACAAAGCCTTGGGCTCTGTTGTTCCATGCTACACTTGCTAGTCCATGTTCCCCTCCAATTTTAGTGGCTGCTGGTTTAAGCCATCTCTCAAATTGAAATCGTCAGTCCCTCCTCCGACACCAAAGATGCTAGCACTGAAGGCTGTTGCTGGGTCTTCTCTTTTCTATTAAGAGCTTTTGTAGCCCCACAGAGCATGGGGGTTTTG
>NW_010171238.1:4093-4938 GCF_000695765.1 Mesitornis unicolor
TTCTTTGCTTCCCTGGGAAGCCAACGTTTGCCACCAGGCTTTCTCTGTAGCTGCCCAGAGCCTACTTTCAATACGGCAAATGTTCGACTCCAACTCACACCAGAAAGGTGCTAGGACTGAAGGCTGTTTCTGGGCCTTATCTCTTCTGCAAAGCACATCCGCAGCCCCACAAACCCTTGGGCTATACACTACTGCACTTTGATAGGGAGCAGACATTTTCACTCCCTGTTTTAGCCGTTTCTGTCTGGAGCCTCGCTGTGATATAATAAATGACTGGCTCCTGCTGTAACACCAGAGTGGCTTTTTCTAAATGCTGCTGTGGGTCCTCACCTTCCCTGGGAAGCACTTTCACTGCCCCACAAAGCCTTGCGGTCTACACTTCTGTGCTCCTCTAGGAAGCCAATATTTGCTCCACATTTTCATTACTGCTGGCTGTAGCCGAGCTCCAAAAACATAAATGCCTTGCTCCTGCACCGACATGAAAGGGACTGGGATTGATAGCTGTTGTGGGGCCTGACCTTCCCAGGGAAGCGCTTCTGTAGCTCCAGAGAGCCTTGAGTTCTGGGCTACTTTGATTCCCTGGGAAGCCAACGTTTGCCCACAGGCTTTTTCAGTACAAGGCCACAGTCTTGCTTTGGAAAGGAAAATGTTCGACTCGGAATCCCACAAGAAAGGGACTACGACTGAAAGCTGATGCTGTCTTTCACCTCCCCTGGAAAGTGCTCTCATAGCCCAACATAACTGGAGTTCCGCTATGGGTGGATATAGACTGTTCAAGAGGGGTAGGAAAGGTAAGAGAGGTGGGGGTGTAGCAGTGTATGTTAGAGAATGTTTTGAAACCCTCG
>NW_010171239.1:0-1344 GCF_000695765.1 Mesitornis unicolor
ACCGAGCGATTCTGTGATTCTGTGATGTAAGCTGACACTACAGGGTTGAGCTGCCTAAGGCCTTTCAACTTGTGACTTGCTGTCCTTGGGGATCAAGAATTTAAAAGCTACATATTTTGAATATTCCCTTTCATCATGAAACTATTCTTTTTTTATAGAAGTTGTTTTCAAAGGTGGACTGAATAGTCTAATAGCATTAAGCAAAAACCAAAGCAATTATTTTCATTATTGTTACAAATGTGTTTAGCTTACCTTAAAATGAAAGGTCAAGAATGATCTAAATATTTTGCTTCTGTTCTTGCTTGGAACAACAATGAAATAGAATAGAAAACAGAAATTGTTTGTGACCTTTACCTTTCTTAATTAACAAAACCCCACAACTTAGAAAATGGGGTGTCAAAGCTAAAGTGCTTAACAAGCCTCTGACAAAATCAGAAATGAGTGCTTTATTCTGATGTAATGGTTCTTCATCGTATTGCTTAGGCCATAATTTATCATGAATGGTCTCCAAAGCCATTTGTACTGGCTAAATTACTTATAAATGCTGTTAGTTTAGACATTTAACATACTTAGCAATGACAAACAAAAGAGTAAACAGGACCAAATTTTCACATGCCGCCTAAAGAAAATAAAAGGTCAGCAGTTTCTGCCTTTTTTTCGGATGTCCTATCTGAACTATGTTGTTTAGTATGTCTGAACATTAGGTGCTGCTTTGTATTTAAGATAGGTTTAATAAGGGCCTCCATCTCTGCAGGATATAAGCTTTCATGCATAAGTGCTCTCCTCTAGTCTGCCACAAAAATCATAAAAATGCAAGATAAAGGCAATCAAACACTGAAAGGTGAAGAACTGCCAGAACTACATGTGCCCTAATTGATAACTGTTTTGATATGCATTATGTTAACCTGTAATGTCACAGTCTTGTTTTCAGGATCCTGTGCTTTTCAATGTGCAGAATAGTGTAAACAAACAATAAGCTAATGCTCAATATTTATAATAATTTACTTCCTGGCTTACAAAGTACATTCCTTTTCTGAATGTGGACTTGTTTCTTTAGCTTCTTTATAAAGCTGAGTTGCTTCTAAAGAGTAACAAGTTAATTTTTGGAATGTAGTACCAGCATAAACTAGCAATTTGTAATGTGGGCAGTTTGGATCTATTGAAAGTAAAATATGTGGCTGTTCTGATGTCATATCTGGCATGAAATGCCATAAAATATTGAGGTATTTATGTTGAAAACAGAGCTCTTTTTGATTTTTAATTCTAATTCGGACTGCAAGTTTAAGAAATGGAAAAAAGTAGTTAATAAATCTTTGAAGTCCAGTCCAAGTGGCTTTCCCCGCC
>NW_010171239.1:1355-11857 GCF_000695765.1 Mesitornis unicolor
GACACTTCTGCTGCTGGTGAGTGGTAGTGGGGTGGAAGCTATTGTACATTTAAAGTAAATTAAATGCATGCTTGTAACATCAATCAAGCTTGGCAGAATTCTGAGCTTAGGTGCATACCAGTGGCCATGATTAGACAGCTCAAAGAATTGCAAGTATTGACAAATCATCGCTTTAGTAAGAATGTCTATAAACTGTGGTTGCAAATGGTCAGGAATTATAAATAATTAAGTTGAAATTTGTGTTGAAATGTTGCTCATGCTGTGTGGGCTTCTTTTCTTCCATGTACGACTGATTTAGATTCAGGAAAAAAAATACAGTGGTGGAATCCTTGTCCAGTCTAGTTTCTAAACAGTCAGTGGATCAGCTGAGTGAAGGTAAGTGGTTTATAATACAATTAAAATAATAAAGTGAAGAAAGCTCAAAAACACCCTACCAATGTGTGTGAATATGCTTAACTCTGTAACTTAACTAGTGTTTTATGGTAAAAGAAACCAAACAACAAAAAAGCCACTTGTATTTTTTTTTCTCCTTTTTCCCTTTAATTTGAATGCAAAGTTTCTCAATATGGGGTATTCAGCCTAATGCTTTTGGCTTTGAGCATGCATGAATTATGACAGGAATGTATTTTGTAACACATTATAGATCTGAAGAGAAAATTACTTTTTTTTTTCCTTTACTTAAGACAGCTCCCAATAGTTTATGAATCATTGATGCTGTGGAATAAATCCTTATCATTAGTTGCACTGGAATCTGAATATATTAACAAGTATTGTGCTTGTCTGTTTTGCCTTAAGGTGTTTTGGGAAATGGTATCAGTACATTGTTCATGGCTCTGAAAATGCTGACCTCCTATTTCTGATTTGGGCAGAATCAAGTATGCAGTTTTTTCTAACCTGACACAAAATAATCCCCTTTAATACTGGACGCATCAAACTCACCATGTGTGCATTGTGCATACAGCCGCCTTGTGCATGTGGCTGGTCTTGCAGCATGGATGCAGAGTAACTCATGTAATGTGTGTTAAGTCAAATGTACTTTGGTGCTGCACGAGGGCAGAAGGTCTGCCTGGGGCTTTCGGTTTGTTGAGCATGATGTGATGAAAACCTGTTCAGTGTCTTACTGGGCTTAGAAAAAGCCTGAGCCACAGTGACTGTTATCATTCATCTGCAGATCTTTTTTCTAAGATGTGCAAGGAGAGTTGGAAGAACTAGTTGCTGTAGGCTGATAAATTTAGGATCATTGAAAAGTGTAGGAAGTCATCCACCAGAATGACAAGCTTTTGCCCTAGGCTGAATTCAGCTTTGGCAAGATCAAAGCTTTTGTCTGAGGAGAAGTGAAATAGAAGAATTCTATTCCGATTTGAGTGTAACAGCTATTATTCAGCAGTTATCAAAACAGTAACAGCAGAATCTTGCTTTTCTTTCTTCTCTTGGCAGAATTTTATTTGTTTCATTGACCTCAAGAAAAGATCATTGATAATAACTTTGCTGACAGTAAATAACTTTTTCTTTCTCATATAGAGGAAATGCATGCTGAAATCTGCTATGCTGAATGCTTACTGCAGAAAGCAGCTCTCACCTTTGTACAGGTAAAGTCAGTTGTTTATTTTATATCTCTGTATAGCAATTTAATGGAAAGATACTAGTATTTGTAAAACATAGTTCTCGCAATATATGCAGTATTTAGAAACCAAACTTTTTCCTAGCGATTGAATGTTATTTAATGACAATGAAAAATCCTCTCTTATATGGTATATGAATATATATCCTCTTTTATATGAATAAACAAAGATGTTATTGATACCCAGGAACCAAAAACCTAAGGTATATTGCAGTCTTATACAGATGTTACATTTGAATGACTTACATCCCGTCCGACCATGTCCAGTACTTGTTGAAAAAGATGCTCAAGTATGAGGCAATGTGTTGCTTTGAAAGCGCAAGTCCTTTTTTTTTTTTTTTTTTTTTTTTTTTTTTAAAAGGAAAAATTTTTTCCACACACCTTTTTTTTTTTTTTTTTTTTTTTGCATTTAAAGGATAGAATGTTTCCCAACTGACCAAACTCGAACTGACACGTACTTGCCTCCAATTCAGTATTGCTCTCCATGCATTTCTGACATGGTGCCAGGACAGTATAGTAATGAATAATTATAAAATGAGCATGCCTTAGTGTTGCTGAGGTACTTATTCACTTCACAGATAGATCTGCCATTTAATAGTGTCCAGTGCTTCTTGTTCAGCTTGTGGCTCATGCTACTATGTTTTCAAACTGTATTTGAAATTTGGTTCCTGAAAACAGGAATTGTTAGTGAAACTTTTTTATGTATGTGACTGTTTTATGTGTGTCTAACAAATGCATTTTAGATAATTCCTTCACATAGAGATTATAAGGAAGAAGCAAGGCACAGAGATTTTAAGTCAGATGGACCAAATTAACTTTTAACTTAATATAGTACTTTGATCAGAAGTGTCAGGAAATATAATTAATAATAATTAAAAGTGAGTTTACGACTGTGTGAAATGAAAAAAAATCTTAGGAGAAACTTTCTCTAAAGCAGCACCTTGCTATCCATTGTATCAGAGATCCATTGCTGCTGACTATAATATCTTGCTCTGCTAGTTTCTGTCATGCCACATATTTTTCATCCTTACCTTGATTCATCTGAGGATTGTGCTGATAATGAAAAAGTAGCCATTCAGAAAGAGGTAGCAAGAATGACTGTACTGAAACACTTGTGTTGAGGTGTTCATTCTTGCACATAAAACAATTGAGGTCTTTTGGAATGGTGACCCTTTTATGGAAGCCAGAATTTCCTTTGGTTAATGATTCTGAGGCTATTTTTGTGATTATTTTTTTTCACTTTCCACATCATATATACTGTCCCTGAGTATTTTTAAAATGCCTGCACAGGTTAAAATCATAGAATCATAGTGTTTTAGGTTGGAAGAGACCTTTAAAAGTCATCTAGTCCAACTGCTCTGCAGTAAGAAGGGACATATTTAGCTAGATCAGATTGCTCAGAGCTCAGTCCAACCTGACTGTGAATGTTTCCAGGGATGAGGCATCTACCACATCTCTGGGCAGCCTGTTCCAGTGTTTCACCACCCTCATTGTACAAAATTTCTTCCTTGTATCTAGTCTGAATCCACCCTCTTTTAGTTCAAATCCTTTACCCCTTGTCCTATTGCTACAGGCCATGCTAAGGAGATTTCGCCTATCTTTTTTATAGGCCCTTTTAATTATTGAAAGGCTGCAATAAGGTCTCCCCAGAACCTTCTGTTCTTAAGGCTAAACAACTCCAACACTCTCAGGCTTTCTTTACAAGAGAGGTGTTCCATCCCTCTGATCATTTTCATGGCCCTCCTCTGGACCTGCTCCAGCAGGTCCAACAGTCCTTGTACCAAGAACTCCAGAACTGGACGCAGTACTCCAGATTGGGTCTGAGCAGAGCAGAGGGGCAGAATCACCTCCTGGGCCTTGCTGGCCACACTTCTTTTGATGCAGCCCAGGACAGGGTTGGCTTTCTGGGCTGCTGGTGCACATTGCCAGCTCATGTCCAGCTTTTCATCCACCAGTACCCCCAAGTCCTTCCTCACAGAACTCAATCCCTTCATCCTCCAGCCTGTGCTGACACCAGGGATTACCCTAACCCAGGTGCATGACCTTGCACTTGACCTTGTTGAACCTCATGAGGTTCACATGGGTCCACCTCTACAGCTTGTCCAGGTCCCTCTGGATGACATCTCATCCCTGTGGCATGTTAGCTGCAGCACTCCGCTTGGTGTCATCTGCAACTTGCTGAGGGTGCACTCAATGGAACTATTAATGTCATTGATGAAGATACTAAACACTACTGGTCCCAGTACAGATCCTTGAGGGACACCGCTTGTCACTGATCTCCATCTAGTTATCAAGCCATGGACTACTACCCCCTACATGAGACGATCTAACCAATTCCTCAACCACTGAACAGTCCACCCAGTAAATCCATATTTCTCTGGTTTGGAGAGAAGGATGTCACAGGAGACGATGTCAAAGGCCTTTCAGAACTCCAGATAGACAACATTTATAGCTCTTCTCTCGTCCACTGATGTAGTCACATAGAAGGCCGTCATAGAAGGCTGCTAGTTTGGTCAGGTGGGACTTGCCCTTGCTGGAGCCATGCTGGCTGTCTCAAATCACCTCCCTGTCCTCCATGTGCCTTATCAGAGCTTCTAAGAGGATCTGTTCCTAGGCACAGAGGCAAGTGTGACAGATCTGTAGTTCCCAGGGTCCTGCTTTCCACCCTTTTAAAAAATAGGTGCAGTGTTTACCTTTTTGAAGTCACTAGGGACTTCATCTGACTGCTGATGTCTTCAAATAGCATGAAGAGTGGCTTGGCAACTACCTCAGTCCAGTTCCCTCTGGACTCTGGGATGCATTTCGTGAGGTCTCATAGGCTTATGTATGTTCAGGTTCCTTGGGTGGTCTCTGACCTGATCTTCTCTTACAGTGGGAGGAACTCTGCTCCCCTAGACCTGTCTTGTGGTCCATCCACTCAAGAGGTGTGGGAAGAGAGACTACCAGTGAAGACTGAAGCAAAAAATTTGTTGAGTACCTCAGCCTTCTCCTCATCTGTTGTTACCAGTTTGCCAGTCTTGCTCATCAGGGGACGTACGCTTTCTTTGGCCTTGCTTTTCTGGCTGACGTACCTATAGAGGCCCTTCTTATTCATTGTGTCCCTTACCAGATTCAGCTCCAGTTGACCCTTGGTCTTCCTGCCTTCATCCTTACACAACCAGACAGTGTACCTGTGCTTTTCCCAGGATACTTGTCCCTGCTTCCACTCCCTGTGCAGTTCCTTCTTGCGCTTTAGTTTGACCAGCAGGTCTCAACTCATCCACACTAGTCTCCTGCCTTCCTTACCTGATTTCATACACCTGGAAATCAAGAGATCTTGTGCTCTATGAAAACCTGTCCTTAAAGATCTGCCAGCTCTGTTGTGCTCTCTTGTCCCTGAGGGCAGTTTCCTAGGGTGTCCTACTGACTTAACTCCTTCAGCAGCTGGAAGTTTTTTTTTTTTTCCTAAAATTTAGGCACCTGACTTTGTCTGTCAGGACTGTGAACTCCACCAGTGCACGATCACTGCAGCCCAGGCTGCCTCCAATCTTGATGTCACCGATTAAACTCAGTTGTATTGGTGACCATCAGATCCAGTATCAAGCCCGCTCTGGTAGGGCTGCCTATTACCTGGCTTAAGAAGTTACCCTGAAAGCATAGAAAGGTTTCCCTTCTATTTGAATTCTAAGAGAAGAAACTCTGTCCTGTTGAACTGTTAATCATCTTGCTTTTCAGGAGTTTAATTTTGATGGCTAGGATGCTGTGGCTTTACTTTGATTTTTCTAGTAGTTAATGAACATATATATTGGGTAGTACATGTGGTTACTGTTGATCAGCAATGGAAACTCTGTTCAGGGGATTCTTTGATTTGTCTTCTGACAAGTCCTGGGCTCGGTTGTCTGTGACAGAACTGGTATTTCGAGTTTTCTAAAGAGTTCCTACAGCACCATCTGGTGGAGAGCTTTCGTGTTTCGTTTATATGGACTGGAAATTCTTTTAAAAGTAACTGGCTTTTTTTTCCACCCACCTCTTAAGTTTTAAAATTTGTAGCATGCACTGGAGAAATGTTTTTCTGACAACTTTAAGCAGGTGTTAACTTCTGTCTTAGAGATGAGTCTAATAACTGGAAAATATTTTAAATATTTCCAATGTCTGAGTTATAAATAAATTTATATGTCGGTGGAAGATTTTTATGTATGTCTAATAGTTGAATGCATTTTTTTTTGTACAATTAAACTTTTTCTTCCAGGATGAAAATATGATCAACTTTATCAAAGGTGGCCTCAAAATTAGGACGAGTTACCAAATATACAAGTAAGCCACTAGAAAACACTTAAATTCAATGTTCATATAAGCAGATACAGTTGCATTAATGCCTTCAGATAATTAAAAAAAATAGCAGTCATGATGATTATACTTCATATAATTTCTGAGTCATGTTTCCTCTTCCCTCTTTATTTTCCTGCATCAAAAGAGAATGTCATCAGGTGCTACAAATGACTCAGGGGAGCAAAAGCAAAAATGAAACTTACTACCAGTTTGAAGGAGGAGTGAAACTTGGAATCGGGGCATTCAACTTGGTATGACTTTTTCAGACTACAGAAAGGCAATTGGGATAATTCTGTAGGATTCTTTCTTTGCAGATAGAGTACTATAATACTGTAAAATAGAGATACAGGCTTTGAAGGTTTTATGCAATATAAAAACAGCAGTGGCTTTTTGCATGTGTGTCTTCTAGAATCTTTCTACTATTTTATTCTGAATTCTGTTTAATTCTCTTGGAACTAATTTATGCATATATTTCTTAAGAGGTAAAGCAGGTACATCTACCTGTTTCTAGCAAGAATTTTTAAGATAGTTACATTGTTGGTTATAGAATAACTGGAGTGACTACTTTTATTCTAACACCGCCATATATACCATTATTTGCTTCAGTGGCATACTGTAGACTGGCATAGATTTAGGAGAATGAACAGTAGTTTACTGAGTTTGTGCAAAAAACGCCCAGAACTGGATACATCTGCTAGCATCTTACTTTACAATTTACTACACTTGCCTTTTCACATCTGTTGTGGCAATGGTGAGAGTTGATTTCTGCTGGTATGTTAACATCTGTATCATTCCAGACTGGAGCTGACAGTTGTGAGTATGGTCAGAACTCATCAGCAGCTGGTTCTGACCTTTCCTATCCTTCTTGTCACCTCAGCAGGAAGCTTATCAGAAAAAGCCACTGCTGGGCAGAATGTATTAGGGTGAATGAAGCTTCCCAACACTGACCTTCAGATAGCTCTTCTTGTAGTGCTTGTTGGAAAGCTTGTTGTGATCTTCATAAGTTTTAAGCTTTGTAGGTTGGAGAGAGTGCAGTTACAAGGGGAACAAAAGTGCATGCATAGAGGGCTAACAGATGGTAACAGTAGCCACTATTACTAAGACAAGTATGCTTACTGGTCTGCTAATTAAGTGCTCCCACAGTAGGAATAAGTAGAACTTTTGTGATAACCATTGTGTCATTTGATGAGAGTACAGTAAGTTGACAATTTAGATTGTAAGTACTGCCAAAATAGAGGATATTTTTTTATTCCAAATGACTCGCAATTTTCAAACAATTTTGATCAGCTGAAGACAAAAATCTGTCATCACCTGAAGAAGCACAGCTGGACTCTATCATAGTGTTTCTGTGCTGGATAGTCGTCAAGAGTCTGAGTTTGTTTGAAGTTGCAGACTGATTACGTATTGTTGATCATGTATGCCTGTTTTCAAGTTTTTTAGTGTTTTACTTTTTTCACTACTGTATAATGGAATATAACATAGTAGCTGGCATTTTTTACTCAAGTTTATAGTGGTTTTACTTTTTTATATATATAAGTCTTTCTTGATCTTATTTTTTATTTGAATTGTATTTCAGATGCTGTCGCTTTTGCCAGGAAGGATCCTCCGACTTTTAGAATTTATTGGATTTTCTGGCAATAGGGTAATGGATCTGATTTTTTTTTTTTCCAAATTAATCTTTTCTCAGATAAAGACTAGATGGATTTAACATCATATATTCCATGCCAGAAGTATAATGATCTACATTATTAGTATCTTAGTGTTGTTAAAAAGATGAGAATTGGGCTAGATGATGCAGGCATAAAAGCACATATGGTGATATCCTGAGCTTGAACAACCGTGAGAAATGACTAGTCTGCTTCAGAGGGGGTTTTCAAATTGCAATTTCCTTTCCTTTTGCTGATCCTAAAAGAGAGGATATCAGCTTTCTTTTCTGGCCTATGAAGTCAGAGATAATTGTTCCTCATTCCCGTAACTGAGGGTAGAGTCACAGTTTCACATTTTTTCCATGCACAATCCTACCCCATTTCTTTAGGAGAAGGAATTTCTGAACATCATCTGTCATTGTGGAATCTTTTTCTTATGCATGAGGAAAGTATTTGTAATCATAGCCTTGTTTTTGTAATGCTATGCTTTTTTGGTAAGTATCTTACAGCCCTTCAATACTTTTTGCCTCCCATAAGAAATAAAATAAAGAACCAAACCAAACAAAGCAACCCACAGAATTAAGCTAAAACTTCACACTATTAATGAGACGAAGAGTCACGATATGGTCTTATTGCTGTTAGTTTGTTCACAGATATGGTTCCACTTTTGTAAAATTAGACTTGAGACCTGTTCATAAGTTTTTTCCCTGTGAAAGACCTGGTTCATGCTGAAGCTCTTCAGCTTCATATATACAAATAATATACACTTTTGCCCTGTCTGAAAAGTCAATAGAAACTGAAAGGAAAAGAACAAACGATTTGGGAATATTTCCACATTTTTTTGCATGGTGCTTGAATTTTCCTGTATTTTATCAAGTTGCTATGCAGTTAAGTTATTACTTTTTTTGAAGCAAAACTGTTCAAATCTGATACGTTTCTAAAGAGCCACTGCTTTTGAGCAGGGAAAATCTGAGCTAATCTCAACAATCCTCCAAGCAGTCTAGCTGTCATGTAATGGGCATAAACTGGAAAGGATGGGAAGATGTTTCTTGTGTTAGGAGCTGAATAAGTCTCCATGAATCTGGATTCCTTTTCTTAACACACATAAATTTCATTGTGGCTTCTGGAAACAGTGCCTAGCAGTTGTGTGTCAGCACAGCTAATATTTTGATCAGAACCTCAAAACTGTGGCTGACTTGATGGAAGAAAATTGAGGATAACCAAGAATTTCTGTGAAGGAAGACCCTTGTTGACAAGTAGCGCTGGAACAGTTGAGAGAGGTTCTCACTCAACGTAGATTTAAAGACATTATTCTGAAACGCACATACCCAGAAAGTAGTGGGGAAAGGATATAGACCTGTGTGTCTTCATGGTCCGTGTGGTGTTCCCGTTTTACCAGAGCACTGAACTGCATGGATAATTTTATTCTGTGTTAGCTTAATATTATCCTTATGAGTGCTATCAGCTGTGGCAGAACTGTTTTGGTACAAGGTTGTGTTGGATCTGTAATAACGAAGTGCAGAGTTACGAAATACTTCTACCTGAAATGAAAACTGGATTTGGGGGAGCCAGAAACTATTAATAGTAGCTCTATATACTGATAGTTAATTCTGCATGTGTTTGTGATGTTTCTTAGGAGTTGGGCCTCTGTCAACTACGGGAAGGCGCATCTGGCAGCAGTTTGAGGGCCATTCTGTGTACTTTCACCCTGTTGGTTTATCATACTTACGTCTCCTTAATCCTTGGTGAGACCCACTGTGTAGCTGTTCAGTCATGCTACTCATTGTGATAGATGTTGTGATGTTTTTGATCTGAATTTAAAAACTCTGGCCAATTGGCTTTGTAACAGGAGATTGCTGTATACTTAGTTATGATCTGAAACAAATATCTCTGACAAAGCTGTGTCTGCAGAAACAGTGAGGGTAGATACCATTATGCCAGCATATTGTTCCTTTTGCAGGGCTGTCTCAACATGCAACAGCAGAATATCACAAAACACTTAAGTTCAGACAAGTCCTTATCCATAAATTAACATCACATATTGTGAAAATTATCTCCAGAAAGAAGTCCGTAGTCCCATACAATTTACTTAGAAGTTCAAACATGTAGAGAATTAATTGCTTTTGCACATGGGGCTAAAAGTGACCATTAATTCTGTATGCATCTTTGACGTATATTTTCATGTTCTTTAGTTAGGAAGTATTTTAGTCCTTGTTCCTCAAGCTCATCAGGAAATAACTAGGATCTATAATGGAACAGTTTAAAGAATATTCATGTATTCTATTCTGTTTATAATTCCAGACACTTACTATCTTAAAAGTACTTAGTAACTTCAGGTTAAGAATTCATTTTTATAGAAACACAATATGATGAAATGATTATGCTTTTGCATAAAAGCAGTCCATTAATCTATTCAAGCAGTAATATGATTTGGAAACCAAAATCTTAATCTAATGAAACTTGCTTTTTTACGTACATTAAGGTTGGTTTGTTCTATTTTCTAGGTACAGGGGAAGCCAACCTTCAGGAAGCAGACAGTCTCCTTGAACCCTACCTCCAGAAATTTCCAAATGTGTGTATTCTCAGTAAATTTTGTAACAGCAATGTACTTTCCTAAGCTTAAAATAGTAACTAGGTATTTTTCTCATCTCCTTTCAAGGGTTCCATTATTCTATTTTATACTGCCAGAATAGATACATTGAAAGGAAATTTTGAAAAGGTAAATTATTTTTTTCTTTTTAAGGTTTTTATTTGTTCAGTGTTCAACTTGGGGAAGAAATATCTAATTCATCTAAGTAACTTATTTTAGTTGGACTTATAATTATTCTTTTATCCCTGTTCATGTTCAGTGTCAATATTGATTCTAGCTCTCTCTCTGTAAGTGAGTCTGAAAGGGAAGTTTCACAGAATCACAGAACGTTAGGGAT
>NW_010171240.1:0-726 GCF_000695765.1 Mesitornis unicolor
GCCATTGTTGTATCCCCCACTCCCAGATGAAAGGCCCGACGATTTGAGTGATTTGAGGAATGGGGGTGGGGAGAAAGAATGAGCAGGGCCAGCAAGTGAAACAACAATCGGAGAAACCTCTTGGGGATCCCTCTTGCAGAAAGATGCCTCAGTCATGGGATTTGCCTCCAGCACCTATTACTGTTCGTCCGTATAATCCTCTGTCCTTTTGGCAGAAGGTAAAAGCATGGGCTTTGCAGGAAGGGAATTGGGATTTGTCTGAGGTGATAGACACCCCAATGACGGAGCCCGCTGCCGAGACAAAGAAAAAACGTGAATTGACTCCTCCTGCACCCCCATACCCCGAATCATTGATAGATCGCTGACAAGCAGCGATATCTGGGCAACTTGAAAGTGAGCAGGCTGCAGACGCATTGTTAATGCAGCTGGCATAGGAGAATGCTGACACTGACTGTCAGAAAGCTTTAGGAACAGTGAGAACACTTGCAGAGCTGATGAAGGCATGCCACAGCGTGGGTTCAGGTGAACATGGGGTTTCTGTACTTGCGGCTGCTTTAGCACAAACGTTAACTGTGGGACCAGCCAGCATGAGATGTTTTGGATGCTCACAAGAAGGACATATAAAAAACGGATTGTCCGACTTGAAAAGAATCGGGTGACAATAAGAGACAGCCAGGTGTGCTTTTCCTTTCTTCAAGAGCAATGGCAAAGCACAACATCAAACTG
>NW_010171241.1:0-4481 GCF_000695765.1 Mesitornis unicolor
CAGTCCCAGTCCAGTTCCTGGTCCTGATGCCTGGTCCCAGTCCAGTGCCCAGTCCCAGTCCAATTCCTGGTATTGGTGCCCCAGTCCCAGTTTGATGCCCAGTCCCAGTCCAGTTCCTGGTCCTGATGCCCCAGTCCCAGTCCAATGCCCAGTCCCAGTCCAGTTCCTGGTCCTGATGCCCCATCCCAGTCTGATGTACTGATCCCAGTCCAATTCCTGGTCCTGGTGCCCCAGTCCCAGTCCAATTCCTGGTACTGGTGCCCCAGCCCCAGTCCAATGCCCAGGCCCAGTCCAGTTCCTGGTCCTGATGCCCCATCCCAGTCTGATGCACTGGTCCCAGTTTGATGCCCTGTACCAGTCCAATTCCTGGTACTGGTGCCAGGTCCCAGTCCAATCTCTGGTCCTGATGCCCCATCCCAGTCTGTTGCACTGATCCCAGTCCAGTTCCTGGTTCCCCATCCCAGTCCAATGCCTGGTCCCAGTTCAATTCATGGTCCTGGTGCCCCATCCCATTCTGATGCCCTGTCCCAGTCCCAGTGTGATGCTCAGTCCCAGTCCAATTCCTGGTCCTGGTGTCTGGTCTCAGTCCAATGCCCAGTCCCAGTCCAATGCTGGATCCCAGTCTAATGTCCAGTCTTGGTGACCTGTCCCAGTCTGTTGCACTGGTCCCAGTCCAATTCCTGGTACTTGTGCCCCGTCCCAGTTTGATGTACTGGTCCCAGTCCAGTTCCTGGTCCTGATGCCCAGTCCTAGTCCAATTCCTGGTACTGGTGCCCCAGCCCCAGTCCAATGCCCAGTCTCAGTCCAGTTCCTGGTTCCCCATCACAATCTGATGCACTGGTCCCAGTCCAATGCCCTGTCCCAGTCCCAGTTCAATGCCCTATCCCAGTCCAATGACTGGTACTGGTTCCCCATCCCAGTCTGTTGCACTGGTCCCAGTCCAATTCTTGGTCCTGGTGCCCCAGCCCCAGTCCAATGCCCAGTCCCAGTCCAGTTCCTGGTTCCCCATCACAATCTGATGCACTGGTCCCAGTCCAATGCCCTGTCCCAGTCCCAGTTCAATGCCCTATCCCAGTCCAATGACTGGTACTGGTTCCCCATCCCAGTCTGTTGCACTGGTCCCAGTCCAATTCTTGGTCCTGGTGCCCCAGCCCCAGTCCAATGCCCAGTCCCAGTCCAGTTCCTGGTTCCCCATCCCAGTCTGATGCACTGGTCCCAGTTTGATGCCCAGTTCAATTCCTGGTCTTGATACCAGGTCCCAATCCAATCTCTGATCCCAGTCCAATGCCTTGTCCCAGTCCCAGTTTGATGCCCTATCCCAGCCCAATTACTGGTACTGGTGCCAGGTCCCAGTCTGATATACTGGTCCCAGTTCGATACCCCGTCCTAGTCTCAGTTTGATGCCCAGTCCCAGTCTAATTCCTGGTCCCTGTGCCCCCTCCCGGTCTGAGGCACTGGTCCCAGTCTGATGCCCTGTCCCAGTCCCAGTTTGATGCTTGGTCCCCATCCAGTGCCCAGTCCCAGTCCAATTCCTGGTACTGATGCCCAGTCCCAGTCCAATGCCCTGTCCCAGTCCCAGTTTGATTCCCAGCCCAATACCTGGTACTGGTGCTCTATCCCAGTCTGTGGCACTGGTCCCAGTCCAGTTCCTGGTCCTGGTTCCCCATCCCAGTCCAATGCACTGGTCCCAGTCCAATGCCCTGTCCTAGTCCCAGTCTGATGCCCAGTCCCAGTCCAATCCCTGGTCCTCGTGCCCCGTCCCAGTCTGTTGCACTGGTCCCAGTCTGATATCCTGTCCCAGTCCAGTTCCTGGTACTGGTGTGTGGTCCCAGTCTGATGCTCAGTCCCAGTCCAATTCCTGGTACTGGTCCCTGGTCCCAGTCCAATGCCCCATCCCAGTCCTACATCCCAGTCCCAGTTCAGTCCCCATCCCAGTCCCTATCCCAGTCCCAGTCCCCTTCCCAGTTTCAGTCCCCATCCTGGTCCATCCCATCCCAGTCCAATGCCCCATCCCAATCCCGTCCCAGTCCCAGTCCCATCTGTCCCATGCCCCATCCCAGTCCATCCCAGTCCCTATCCCAGTCCCCTGCCTGGTCCCAGTCCATCCCAGTCCCAGTCCCCATCCCCGACCCATCCCAGTCCAATCCCAATCCCAGTCCCCTCTCCATCCCAATCCTGTCACATCCCAGTCCCAGTCCTCATCCCAGTTCATCCCAGTCTCCTTCCCGATTTCAGTCCCCATCCCAGTCCATCCCATCCCATTCAGTCCAATGCCCCATCCCAATCCCATCCCAGTCCCAGTCCCATCTGTCCCATGCCCCATCCCAGTCCATCCCAGTCCCTATCCCAGTCCCCTGCCTGGTCCCAGTCCCTATCCCAGTCCCCATCCCAGACCCATCCCATGCCCATCCCAGTCCAGTTCCAGTCCCATCTCCATCCCAGTCCCATCCCCATCCCCATCCCAATCCCGTCACATCCCAGTCACACATCCATCCCAGTCCCAGTCCTCATCCCAGTCCATCCCAGTCCATCCCAGTCCACCCATTTTGGTCCCAGCACCCGCACTGGTTCCCCTTCCTGCAGAATCCACCAACACCTCGGAGCTGCGGATCTGCCGGATGAACAAAGAGAGTGGCCCCTGCACGGGGGGCGAGGAGCTCTACCTGCTGTGTGACAAGGTCCAGAAAGGTACTGGGACAAACTGGGATCCACTGGGAGCCAACTGGGAACACCCAGGGCCCAGTTACCCCCTGGGGGAGCCAGGATTTGGGTGGGGGGAAAAAGGAGAGTGCTGGGATGGGACCAGTTGAGGTCACTGGGAGCTGCTCCCTCCTGCAGGGTCCTGAGCACCCCTGGGTGCTGGGGGGGTCCTATGGGTGCTATGGGGGGGAATAAGGGGGTCCCACAGCCTGTGCTATAGGGGGAGGACCCCAAATTGCTGTGGGGAGACCCTGGGGTGCCATAGAGAGGGGAAAGGGGGCAACCTTGGGGTGCTATGGGAGGACCTTGGGGTGTTGATGGGGATATTGGGTGGTATTGGGGGTCCCATGGGTGCTATGGGGGGGAATAAGGGGGTCCCACACCCTCTGCTATAGGGGAGGACCCCAAATAGTGATGGAGAGACCTTGGGTGCCATAGAGAGGGGAAAGGGGGCAACCTTGGGGTGCTATGGGAGGACCTTGGGGTGTTGATGGGGATATTGGGTGGTATTGGGGGTCCCATGGGTGCTATGGGGGGGAATAAGGGGATCCCACACCCTCTGCTATAGGGGAGGACCCCAAATTGCAATGGGGAGACCCTGGGTGCCATAGAGAGGGGAAAGGGGAGACCTTGGAGTATCAAGGGGGGACCTTGAGGTGCCAAGGGGAGGCCTTGGGGTACCAAGGGAAGACTTCAGGGTGCCAAGGGGAAACCTTAGGGTGCCGGGGGATGTTCCCCCAAATTTGAGGGGGTGCCTTTCCCCCCCCTCCCCCCGTGCAGAGGACATCGCGGTGGTTTTCCGGCGGGAGGCGTGGGAGGCGCGGGCGGATTTCTCGCAGGCCGACGTGCACCGCCAGGTCGCCATCGTCCTCAAGACCCCCCCGTACCGGCAGCTGGAGCTGGAGGCCCCCGTGGAGGTGGAGGTTTTCCTGCAGCGCCTCACCGACAGCGTCTGCAGCGACCCCTTCCGCTTCACCTACCTGCCCCGAGACCACGGTGAGGGCTGGGGGGAGGCTGCAGGACCCATAGCAGGGGAATGGGACCCATAGGAGTGTGGGGATGGACCCCTGAGATGGGGATGGGACACTTGGGTTTGGGATATGGCCCAAGGGATGGGGATGGGGGCCTGGGTTTGGGGACAGGAGCCTGGGATGAGAGCCATGGGATGGGGATGGGAGACCAAGGATGGGACCCTAGGGATGGGGACAGGACCCTGAGATGGGGATGGGACCCTTGGGTTTGGGATGTGGTCCAGGGGATGGGGATGGGACCCCTGAGATGGGCATGGGGGCCTGGGACTGGGGACAGGAGCCTGGGATGGGACCCATGGGATGGGAATGGGACACTTGGGTTTGGGATGTGGCGCAAGGGATGGGGACAGGACCCCAAGGATGGGACCCAGGGAGTGGGGATGGGAGCCCCAGGATAGGGATGGGACCCTCGAGATGGGACTCATGGGGTGGGAATGGGACCCATGGGATGGGGATGAGACCTCGGGGTTTGGGGGCAGGACCCCAGGGTGGGACCCATGGGGTGGAGATGGGACCCCTACAGTAGGGATGGAGTCCCGGGTTTGGGATGGGACCCATGGGATGGGATCCATGGGGTGATGGGACCCATGGGATGGGATCCATGGGGTGATGGGACCCATGGGTTGGGGATGGGATCCTGGGTTTGGGATGTGGTGCAGGGTTTGGAGATGGGACCCCTGAGATGGGAGCCATGGAATGGGCATGGGAGCCCAAGGATGGGACCCTTGGGGTGGGGAGAAGAGCCTGGGG
>NW_010171242.1:0-855 GCF_000695765.1 Mesitornis unicolor
GCTGAACCTGAACTCGTGACCACCAAAGAAATAAAAAGTGTCACCAGTTTCTGCCTGCTGAGAGTGGAAGGGGCATACCCCGTTCCTTATTTCATTTTTTTCTTCAAGGAGACATGGATCAGCACTTCCCATCCACACCACTCCCAGAAAATCAAAGGGAGCCCAAGGGACTTTCCTTTTGTCAAAAAATGAAGCTCTAATGCATTGCAACTTGTGACTAAAACAAACATCTAAGCCTTAGGGAGGAACAACCTGTGACTTGTCAATTCATGGAGCCACACGCACCTTTCCTTTAGGAAAGATCATTAACCATTTTGCTTTGAGTCCAGCTATCAAGTACATGGTTTAAAAACATAAAGGTATCAGGAAGGAAAAATCTCCACCGACAAGCTTCTACCACAATTATCCACCTCTGTCTTACACTCTCACTAATTTGCCATGTGCTGCACTATTAACTCATATGAGAGTTGTAGTCAATAAGATGTCATCTGAACCAGACCACCAAAAAAACAAGAAATGCTGCACTTTCTGCATACTCTGAAGTGCCTGCACTCCGAGCACTGCAGGACTTTCCTCTGTATGTCCTCAACACTTCTTCTGAAATGGATCAAAGCAATGGAATACCTCAGTGAAGTGACTGAGATTATGGCTACACCATTAGACTGCTAGAACACCTAAAGTTGCAGCTAATATTGAGAAAGAAAAGTAAACGGAATGTAATGGGTGTTTTCCCATTAAAAAATTGCTTACATAAATTTAAGGTTTATAACAGTTTATACATCTTTACACTTCAACAATTAATTCGATACCCTGAAAAACTAGGAAGCTTTCATTTTGCCAAAAAATCAAGATGTA
>NW_010171243.1:0-13208 GCF_000695765.1 Mesitornis unicolor
AGCTGGGAGGGGAGAGCCGAGAACCCCCCCGCTGCGAGGGAGCAGGCAGAGCGCCCGTGTTAGCACCGCCATTAGCATTATTTGAGGAACGTGAACTTTAAAGGTGAGCCGTGCTCGGAAGAGGCAGTCGCCTTCGCTCGGCGCTGGCAAGTGCTCCGCGATCGGGGAGCGCTGGGAGCTGCGCCCGGCAGGAGGATCCGTCAGATCCCCGCCAGCAGCCTCTGGAGCGGGGCTGGGGGGAGTGGGTGGGGGCGAGGTTAAAGGGATTGGATCAGGATTTGTGAATACAAAGGAGCCCCTCTTAGACCTGCTGAGTTAGCCCGTGATCTCTAGCAAAATGATAAAAAATACTGCAGGGAAGGAGGGGTGGGCAAACAGCTGAAAAGACCTTTCTAGAGCATGAGATAAGACCCCATAAAAATACAGAAATCAGCAGCAGAGTAAGAGAGTAACAGTCTACACCTTCCTCTCGGAGTGGGAATCAGTCAACAGGAGCTTTTAATTAATTTTAATGGAGGAAATCTGTTTTAAGGATTACAATAAGCTAATAAATCCAAGGCACAAATCCGTGTAAATTCCTGTAGTGTGTGTGGAAGGTACTGATTAGATTTCTTCAGATGCTTTTTTGCAATACAGAGCTCAGCTAAATAGAAAGGGAGAGGTTCCTTGCATGAGGAGCAGGAAAAGATATTAAAGCAAGTCAGACCTCTCCCTAACACACCGACGTGCAGGCACACACACAGACGTGCAGGCACACACACACACATACACACACACATACATACACACACTCGCACATGGGTGCACAGAAAGACAAGATGTGTATTAAAGAGAGATTTATTTACTGCATCTAACTTTATGGGGCTTGCAGGGAAATTAAACCAGTTTAGAGGTTGAGATTGATCGCTGCTTGGGTTTAAAAAGCTCAACCAACCAGACGAAACACCCCCACAAACTTCCACGGACTTAATTCCTTGCTTCATTGACTGACATGGTCTTCCTTCAAGAGCACCTTTATAGATTTGTAGTTGCAGAGGAAATTAATGAATTGGTTTCAGATACATGTATTTCTGGAAGGAGAAAAATCCATCCTGGCTTTTTTTTTCTAATACACTTAAAAGGTACTGTACCTATAGCCTCCTTTTTTGCCTTTTCTCCTTTAGTGTATGCAGTGTTATCACTAAGACATAACTTCGTAATCAAAAAGATAAAACAGATGTTATATAAATGTCACCATTTCTAAGTGAGAAAAGCGATGGTAAAATGCTAGTGTTGATCTCTGAAACTGATGTGAGAAGAGGGATTTCAAACATTGTTACTGTTTGTGGGAGGTTTGCTATTTGTTCTCTAGACCTGATGTGGTGGTGAGGCAGTTCAGAGGATGCAGGCCTGGAGTACCGTAGGTGAAGCAAGTCAGAGCACTGTGTAAACACAGTGTCTGTAAAACTACCTGTGACTACAGCAGTCCTCAGTGCTTTCCAAAGTCCAAGGCTGCAGCAAGAGGTGGTGCTGGATTGCACCCAGCGTTCTTGAAAGAGTCACCCCTCACGTACACGTACACCCTGTGTTTTGTGTAAGGTGATGTTATCTGTGTTTGGCTTTCAGAGTCTGGATCTCATTCGAGCCACTGTTACAAGTCACATTTATATCCTGGCCTGCTGAATAGTTTGATTTAGGATGTGGCCATATCTCCTTTGCGCAACCCTACACCCTCCCAGTTGGAATCTGCATTACACAGGCTATGGTTTCCTTCGAGACCCAAGAATGTGCTTGCCTTTCGCTGCTTAAAATAGCAGTGTCTAAAATGTAGGATGTTATTAGGACTGACTTCCCTACCCTCCCCTCAGAAAAGAAGGAGAGACGTCGTTTTACCAAGTCAAGAAAACAAAAAGGAGTTCAAACAAGCATCGCTATCAGGCTTTTCCTGTACTGCACTTTCTATTTAAAGGACTAGAAAGAAGGCACACTTAAGATAATATTGTTTCCAGGAAGGTGAGAGCTTTATTTCTTAATCATCCCTGCTACCTCTTTAATCTCAGAACGAGTTCATTTTTCTCGAGATTACTTTCATGTAACTTTCAGCCTTCCACCAGCCGGATTCAAATCTGGTCCATTAGTGACCTCTATCTGTGAGAAGTGTGTAGTCAGCGGTGGGCTTTTCTCTTTTGCTTCACCATAGTGGATTGGAAACGCAGGCTGTAAATTGTTTCGGTGTTTTTTACCTACAAATGACCTAGCTTGTCAGGTTATCAATGTCGTATCCATTACAGTGATTTCCTAGCGTTTTCAGCAGCGCAACAACAAAACCCAGCTCCGGCTCCAAACATGTGTCAAGTACTTGAACTCTAAATCTCTCCCAGCTATTCCGGTGATAAAATGACCAACATTTGGAAAAATAAAAAGCATCCAGTGGTATTGAACATCAGTAATGAGGGAGTTGCATTTAAGTTCGTCTGATGGTTTAATGCTTACCCTAAAGCAGGCTGACTCTATGTGAAATTTTATTGCCCTTGAGTGCTTACATAGTGACTGAAACTCGAGACAAACACTCAGACCAGATATACCATAAGTAGACTTTATAGTAGCAGAGTGTTTAAAAAATGTAAAAAAAACCCCCATATCCAGCTGTGTCTATATTAGGAATACATGTCAGAGATCAAGGAAAAGGGGGTCTTTATAAACAGATGGTCTCTTTTAGGGGATTATTAAACCCAGCTTCCCAATACTAATTTGTCTCTTGTTTATATCCACGGCTACGGTCCATGTTTTAGTTAGTGATTGTAAATGGCAGTTGAGGACTTGATCAGCAATATCTTTGGGTAGGTGGATGCCGTTGTTTGACATTTCCAAGATTGTAGTTGATTACCTCAGCGCTTGGTAATACGATGGGTTTAGGTGTTTCCTTCCCTCCCCTTTGGGCAGGCTTTTAAGGAGTCTTGCTGCCAATGCTTTTTAGTTATTTCCTGCAGAAACCAAAAGAGATGGAGCTTACCCCAGAGGCGTAAAAATGGCATTTTCTTTTGGTGAAACAAATATTTGTATTTTATTTGTCTTTTACAAAAAACAACCAACGAAAATAATAATATATAGCGATTAATGTAAAGAAGACTGATTTAACATACACTGAAGATGGGAGCTTTAATTCCCCTACAGCTGTGTGTAGCCTACACCTTTCAAGTAATCGACTCCTTTTAAAGAAAAACAACCACAAAATTAATAATAATTAAAATATATTTCTTGACAGGCATGTCTTATTCATTTATTTAAAACAAACCCAACCTTAATCCATAGGTAATGCTCAGGAAAGAAGTATTTGAAATAAAAACTATTCCCTCTTTAACAAATTATATGCCAGTCAGATCAAGCGATATGTCCCAGGAACAGCACAATTTAATCTGATATTTTCCGCCACTGGTGAAAAGTGTTGGGACCTTATATTCTTATATCTCCTATATATAGTATTCTTATCCTTTCCTTTTATTTTATTCATGATTTACCCAGCTAACAGGGTTTTTTTCCCCCTCTTTGATTCCTTCTTTTGACAAGGCTCTTTGAACTGCATCAAAATTAAATACTAGCAACATCTTAAACCAAATCCATCGTGCTCTCTTCAGCATTCCTGAAAACTTAATGGTGCATTCAAAGGTCTGCAAAATACCCCTTCCAAAAAGAAATCTTGTGCTATCAGCTTCACCTACAAACAATCTCCCGTACGTTTTACTTCAAGCTGTAACTGCTTTATTTATTAATTTGTTGTAAAAGAAACTTTTCCAGCCTGGTTTCATGAGGATGCATTTGTAAAAGCGTACGGCTCAGAGAAGTGTTGATCGTTCGAAGGTGAACGGGCGCTGAAACGGATCCTTCAGTCCCTGCAGACAAAACTCAGAGGGCTTTCACTGCACAGGATCAGATCCTTGCTGGACCTGGTCCTGCACAGTGATGCTTTTACTCTGGCCCCAGCTGAGAGGGGACTTGCCAGGCCCTGGTCACTATTTTGTAGGATCTCCCCCTCCCGAAGCAGAGTAGTAAAGGTCACAGATAATATTCTGGCTTGGCTTTCAAGTCAAGGGGCCGCTTTCATAATACTTAATCACCAGCTACCTATTCACAAGGTAAATTATCACTGTAATTTTCTGTGGCAGTTCTGGATTAAAGACTGCAGTCAACATTTTTCTGGGAGAAAAAGCAGCATTTTGAAAGGTAGTTTGGGCGATAATCTGTAAATTACTGTAATGGTCCTGCAGTCTGGTTTTATAAATCCCCTCCTGGGTGGGGACATATCTTGAGCCACAGAATACTGAAGTGGGCATTTAGCCGCTTTTATCATGATTTATTTGTGAATATATCACAGAGGAAATATTTGGATGAAGGGGCAGACGTTCTGCTCTTTGATCAGAGTTCTTTCTTGTGGCCAAGTTGTCATGGGTAATCTAATTATCCTAAAAATGCAAAACGATACAGACATCAAATCAGTTCCTTCCTGCATACATGCAAGCTATGATTGAATTAACCCAAGGCTATTGCATAGTCTTTATTCAGACAGAAGTGACAACATTTGTTTGACGTCAGGGATCTTAGAGGCAGCAGATTTTGGAATTCCACCTCTCTGATTCACTCTTTGTTCACTGTCACACATTTCTGTGTTCAGCAAGGTGTGGGCAGGCTGACACCAAACACTTCTCTGGTAGTAAATACAGTATGCAAGTTCTAGGTGACCCATGAAGAGCAGGAGAGGTCGGAGCTCTCAATGAAAGGCCTCATCAGCACCTTCTGAGAACTGAAATCAGCACACGGCAGTGCCTGCTGGCAGCTTTTGTCATTCCTTCACCAAAACCAAGAGGGGAAGAAATTCAATTACAGAGAAGAGCTTTTCTGAGCGGTGCTTCCAGTCACACGAGTAGCTTGTACCTGGGACTGGATGATCTCTTGAGGTCCCTTCCAACTCCTAATATTCTGTGATCCTGTAAGGGTTAGCCAAGAGACATCAAGTGGAAAAGGGTTGCCCATGTGGGGGAAGGACACGGTGCTCCTGCGCTGCTGGGAGCCTTTGGTGATGCTCATGCACAGCCCTCAGCCTTCACGCAGGTTGCAGAGGATCAAACCGTGGTCAAACCGCACTCATAGGATCGTGAACCAGGGGCTTGTGGGGTTAGAGTTACAAATATTCCTTTCTCTTGAGATTTCCTGCGTGCTTTTCCTACCGAGAAGAAGAAATGCAATGTTAGAACTGTTTTAAAATGGGTATGACATTCACAGTGTCATTGTAAATGAACACAACAAAAAATAAGTATTATTTTACACCAACATCTTGCTGACAGAACAAGAGATTTACTACTCAGCTCTGAAGAAGAAATGCAGGTTTGCTATATACATATACACACATGCGTATTTGTGTGTGTGTATATATATATATGTGTTACATATATAGGTAACTGTGACTTTGGCTTTAATCACAGAGGTCTTAAAGCATATATGATTAATTTTCATCCAAAATTAATTTTGTTAGCGAATTGCAAATGCAGTTAAACAAGAAGAAGAACTTAGGTTTTCCCTCCAATGCACTGGAAGTTTCTAAACTGGGTGACAAAATGAGGTGCTGCCAACAGAGGTTGCTCCCAAGGTCGATGGAAAGAGCCTGTAGCAAGCTTACCTGTGCTTATGAAGCAGAACTTCACAGCTGAAAGACTGCTTTTTAAATGAATTTCTTTGATTCCAGACTCAATCCTTCTCTCTGGCAAGTTAATTTCACAGCCACTCTCCTGGTGATTAGGGGTTACTCATGTGAGTGATAATTTGAATACCCCAAAGTGATGGCGTTTAGCTGTAATTGAAGATGATACAACCCCATCAGCGTGTCTCTGATTATACTAATGCATGTGTGCTTTCATTAGTAGTTTCTTCATGTGTGTATGGAGAAACTAGCTATGTAGTCATTTAAATTACTAGAATTACATGCATATGGGGATTGTAGCAGTTTACGTGTTTGTCGCGGGCACAGCCTACGTAGATAAACTTCTATAAAAACTATCTCTAGACAGGCATTGGGTGTGCACATAGTAATGAGCTATGATTTTGGTCAGTGAGGTGGTTTTAGTGAGTCTGTCGCATGCCTGAAATGCCAACCATGTGAGGTGTCTCTAAATGCAGGAATATTTGATAAGCAGTGTCTTTGTGCTACCCTATAATTTCATTTGCGACCTAGGAAGTTTTTCCTAAGTTGGTGCTGCTTGTGTCATCGGGAGATTTGCATCCAGGTAGATGGCATATGGGAATTGTAGCAGTTTACGTGTTTGTCACGGGCACAGCCTACGTAGCTAAACTTCTATAAAAACTATCTCTAGACTAGGCATTGGGTGTGCACATAGTAATGAGCTATGATTTTGGTCAGTGAGGTGGTTTTAGTGAGTCTGTCGCATGCCTGAAATGCCAACCATGTGAGGTGTCTCTAAATGCAGGAATATTTGATAAGCAGTGTCTTTGTGCTACCCTATAATTTCATTTGCGACCTAGGAAGTTTTTCCTAAGTTGGTGCTGCTTGTGTCATCGGGAGATTTGCATCCAGGTAGATGTACCCCATTTAACCACCTTGTTCGTCTGGTTTCACAGGCCACCTCATTGACTGATCTAGGTTTGACCTTATCCTTATCTTGAACCACTTCTCTTTGGAGTTAGTCACAAATGCTTCTACACTAAACATGGTTTCTCAAGCTGTATCAGTTGAAAACTTGCTGTTGATTTCATCATTTATTATAATTATATATTTTTTAAAAAATCACTTTGATATCTGAGCCGATATGAACCCGAATCAGGTGGTTGGAGTACTCCGATTTAATATGTTAATGCTCTGTATGCAGATTGTGTTGTGTTGTACTGATCCATTACTGTGAGCCCCCACATTATCCATTGAACAGGAGAATCTGGAGGTGGGAAAGGCACATGAGGCAAACCAGCAGCTCACAGTCATCTTCCTGGTACATTCACATTTTCATTCTTGATTTAAATCTTTTCAAAGATTTCATCTGAGACATTTTATCCTTTCAGCTGCCCATAGAGAACTAATTTCCAACACAAACCGAGTAAACTAGCAAAGTGAAAAGTCCTGTTACTCAGCCTGATGAAATTCTTCTCTCTCTAAAGCAAATTTAACAGACGACCGACAAATTTCCTCAGGCCGAGGATGAGTGTGCAGCGAGACGCCGCTAAAATGTAACCGAGCACGAGCACAGACGCACAGAGCCAGTCCCCACTGCATTGCTAAATCCCGTGTATCAGACTGGTGTGCGCCCAGCAGTGATCTCTGACATAGCTCGAGCTGGCCCCGTGCCACCCTGCTCAGTGAGGAGCTGCTGCTCGCAGCGGCTCAGCGCTGAATGGTGAACCGCGTTTTGCCAGCGGACGTCTTCGTTTTGTTTTGAGAAATCGCGGTCGCCGCTCGACAAAACTAATTTCCCAACCCTTGTTCTTTAGCAGTTGTGCGACAAAATAACTTCGCTCAGAAAGAAAAGCGTCTGCCGTTCCGGCTTTGCAAATACGGGGGGAAGAAGGACGCGCAATGGACATCTGTCTTTATTTTTAAGTAACGTACCCTTTAAATGCCACAGAGAGCCATTGCCCAAGCCTCTGTGGCAGAGCATCTGACAGTAACGTTGCTCTAATTGCTTTACCCATGTTGTGCGCTATCAAAATCTCTTTATTCGTGGGATGTTCTGTTTTCAGAATGATAAACGTGCACGTACACGCAGGCAGGGACACGCACAGAAGCAAAATGTCAAAAAAATTGCTTTCTGAAGGAATTAAGAGTGGCAAGAGATCATTGAGTTAAATCTGGAGTTAGTATGTCCCCTTTTTTAATTGCTTAACTAGTCACCAGGGCAATCAGTGATCCTGCAGGATTTGAAATGGAGGCTGTACATGAGTTTTTCTGGTTTGTTTGCCTTTCTCCCCTAGCGCTTTTGCCCTCACAGTTCATAGAGAACTGTTTTCACAGGCAGTACTCTGTGTAATACAGCTTTTAAAATAATTATACGGTTGGATTTCTGGGGTTTTATTGAGTGCTGGCTATGGGGTCCTGAATTCTTCTCTTTGCATTAGTGCTTTAGTTTTTAGTTCTTTATCATTCCGGTACAATGCAGTGATTGAAAATTAAATAAAGAGGGGAAAAAAAACAACCCAACAAACCAAATACCAAAAAACCCCACCAAAGCCAAAGGAAACTCAAACCCACAGCCTAGAAACTATGGATATCTCGATGTTAACAAGATGGTTGTTTTCTGTCCCGCAGTGGGTAATCTTATCAGCATCTATTTAAGTTAATATTTAGTACCAAATGCAGGTTTCAGTTAGATGGGATATTATCACAGAAGTCAAACACTCAGCCCTATCCTCAGATCAGCACAGTGGATCTTTATAAATCTGGAATAAATGAGATGTTAGAGTTGCTGCCAGCAGCTCTGGCAGCAGAACTGTTGATCTGCCCGGATTCTCTTTCCTGCAGAAACGTCTTATCAGCAGATCCACACATCCTACATGGTGTGACTCTGGATCTACTGATTAGGAGACAGAATGACTGAAAGCGGATGGATGGCGCGAACGTAAATAGGCCGTGAGTTACCAACTGTGGAGCTTGATCCGGAGCACCAAGAGGGGCAATTATAAATTTCAGAAGCCCTCTGAGGATAAGGAGCTCTCCAGGTAGAAGGGTTTGGCTTTAATTCTTCGCCCTTCATTTGTCCAAAGTTGAAAGTGCATAAATCAGTCTGCGCGAGCAGAGATGACTCTGAAATTCATAACCACTCACTCGGTGACATTGATGGAAAATCTATTGGATCAAATGCTTAGCTATTCTAATTATGAACCTCTGATATTCAGAACTTCCCTTAGGCCATCAATATCTCATATGCAATCATATTTTACAAGCTGCCGAATGAGTGTCTGGTTATGCATGTGCTGACCGAGGGAAGACATCCAGCTGCAGAAAGATGATCCTTTCTAAGCGCTAGGAGAAGAAACACCTTTACATTCCAGATAACATCAGTACCAGTTCACAAGCTCCTTGGGTCTTGTGAAGAAATATGTAGTCATTTTGGGAAGAGGTGTTTAAGTAGAGCCCTGTATATTGTCTTGTGTTGAATGATAACCGTGGTTGGCAGAAAGACCTTTTTAACTCCTTCGGTGCTATGCTGAAGAGCATCTCCTGCATATTAGAAGTGTGTCCTGGTTTGAGCTAAACAGAACTGATTTTTTATTGAGTGGTTTTTACTTTCCAGCTCAGTTTCTTCTAAGTGGCTGAACTTGCTGAAAACCAGCAGCATGGTTTTCCCAGACAGTGTGAACTGGTAAGCTCAAGGCCACTGTCTCACTATGAGTGCTGTGCCTATGGGGAGGAGCAGACCCAAACCTGCCCAACCAGGGATTGCATCCCACACACGCCACACTCAGTGCAAAGCCCAGGGATCACCAGGGTCTCCACCCTTCCAGCTTGGACCCTTCCTTCCCTCTCCACCCCTGCAATGGCCCAAGGCCCAGCAGACCCTGCTGCTTCGCCTGCCTCTGATCCTGAGCCCTGTGTTCCTGCATCAGCTCCCACTGCTGCTGGGGTCACACTGGGACTTTTCCAGTGCTCCCAGAGCCTCTGGTGCCATCATCGTCATTGGGGGAGGATTTTCTATTGGTTTTGTAGATATATTTGTACATGTCTGTATATATTTCATTATTTTCCTATTTACATTATTATCCTGTAGTATCAGTATTATTGTTTCATTAAACCTGTTAGTTTTCTTTTCCAACCCATAAAGTCTCTCTCCCTTCTTTTTTCCCTTCTGGGGAGGGCAGAGGGGTTCACAGAGAGCGTCTGGCCAGGGTTTAGTGGCCAGCCCAGCCCTAAACCACGACAAAGTGGAAAAAAAGCAAAGACCTGTTCCCTTGCTATCAAATTTATACTCCCTTCCACCATCTGGAGTACTTTTATTGACACGTATTTATATTCTGGTAGCAGCACACTTCTCTCCTGTTTCCCCCACTGACTCTCTCTTTATTTATTTTAAATATGAGCAGCAGCACAGGCTGAATCAGAATGTTTAGTTAGTTCTTAGCTAAGAAGGATCTGCTTTTAAGCTGGAGTTCTTGCTGTTATGTCTGTCATATCAGGTGCATCAAGGACATGAAATATCCTAAAGATGCTGTCAAAGCTAAAATAAGCAATAATGCTGAGGGAAGAGTTTGTTTTCATTTAAATATTTCCCATATTGTTTTTGCAGGTCAAGTGTTGAAGTGTTGTGCAGAGGGAAGATAAAAGCAGGAAAGGGAAAGTGTCCAGGAAAAAAACTTGGCGGGGGGGGGGAACAGGATGAAAGTGAGTCATGAAAATTGTCCAGCCTGAGTGAAGTGAAAAACAACCAACTTTCAGTGCAGCAGGAAACCGGAGTTTCCTAATGATCCCAGTTTTAACCACCTGAGCTGTTACTCATCCAGGAGGAAGAGGGTCCACTGCCACGAGAGGGAGAGGTAGGGCAATGCACAGCCTAGGAGGAGCTCAGTGGGGAGAGAAGGATATGAGAATCACAGCGTGGTTTGGGTTGGAAGGGCCCTTTGGAGATCATCCAGTCCAACCCTGCAGTGAGCAGGGACATTGGTACCAGATCAGGGTGCTCAGAGCCCTGAAGCTGCACCCTTCTGTGTAAATAAAAATATTAAAGAGAGAATTTTTTTGGAAGTCTGCTAAACTAGCAGCAGTGATCCAGCAGCCTCTGGGATTAAACACATCCCAAAATACATGTAAACTGTGTTATTTCACAGATATTCATACATTCTCCATGGAATAAGAGGAGGAGCTACAACAATATTAAAGAGAAACTGGATGAGGTGATGATCATTACCAGGCATCAAGGCCTGTTACTGGGAATTCTGCCTCCAATGTAATATGCAAGGAGAAAAACCACAGCTTGTCCTTTATTTCCATTCCTTTGTGTATCAAAACCAACATCTTTTTGGGCATGTAAATTAGCTGTTAACGTTCTGCCCATCTGATGACTGTCCCCTGGAAGGCTCCTCCACACCAGCAACTACCAGCGTGCATTAAGAAAAGCAGCTCTCTTAAGGTTATTCCATGTCCTCGTGTTTGTAACCTTAGAATCTGTGCGTGTAGCCATTATAAAAACCGGATACAGAGGAGAGATGGGATGGATGAAGGAGTTACTGAGTACCTAGTCTCAATTTTTCCTCTAAAGGTATATATATAAATACATATGAAGGTATATACATAGAAAGTCCACTTTGTATAGCTAAATCAAAGGGGAATAATGAATATTATTTGTTATTTAAAATATATAATATAGATCCTGGCAGCTTTTGTGCCATTTAGTTTTCTCTTTTCATTAGACCTCTCATCTGGAAGCCTCGAGATCCAGTATGTAATGAGAAAAGGGCTGAATTAGGGAAACACTGGGGACGACACAGTGAGGGACAAACGGCACTGAAGTGGATCTTTGTTATTCTTGCTCATAGGAAACACGCTGAAGGAAATTAGCATAAATTAAAAATCAACATACAGAACTGTGATGGTGCTGCGGTGTCATTAGCGCCTTCGTGCTGTCCTGTTGATTAAACCGCTGGCTAGGTCTGACACTGATCCAGCTCTGCATTACAGCCTGAGCTTGCAGTTGTGCTCTGTCCTCTTGCAGCTGAAGGCAAGGCAGCATTCAACACTGGATTTTAAAGCAGCGAGGGGACAAGAAGTGGTGCACACTGAGGGCTGACCCAGCAGAAGCTCTGCGTGTGCATACATATGGGAGGGCTGGCATTTCTCTTCCTCCAGGCACACCAAATGCCCGCAGTCATCATCAACAGCAATTCCTTCCTTGATTTGAAGGAAGGAGATCATTGATGGGGAAGGTTATGCCAAAGATGATACATGCCCTTGCTTTTTTAGGTTGTGCATTTATTTTTTGATGATTTCCGCATTCTCCACAAGTGTTGTGGTAGTAATAACATTTCGGACAATACGTAACACTGCTTACTTGTCATCTTGCAGAAAGCATCACAAAGTGGCTCCCTAGGATCCGGTCACTGTAACTGTGAAATAAAAGCAGAAACTCGGTGGAATGATGGCACTGTAGGAGTTAACATGTCAGCCCCTTATGCTTTCAGATCAAGCTTCCTGTGGGCAATAAAACATAAGTGGGGTGAATCTGGCTGGTCTCAGTTGAGCCTCTCATGGAGAGATGCCCACATGGGAATAACTACGGCATAGAGGAGCTCTGTGAACGGTTCAAGGACAGGTGTGGAGCTGAGCTGCATTGGCAGAGCTGCTCAGGGAGACTTGTGGGTGCTGCTTCACTTGGTGTTATCCCTCTTAATGGTGTTATCCCCTTTTAATGAGCCCTAAAATTCAGCCAAACTTGGGTTTTTTAGGTAATTATTTGTAGGAGGGTTGGAGAAAACTCATACTTTGTCAGATTTGCAAGTCTTCTGTTAGGCATTTCAAAGAAATTAAGTACAAGGGAAAATGGAAATACCCAGAATTATTTCTTGCTAGCCAAAATGTCGTCCCTGAGAACAGGAACAGTATTATGTCTTCTGACCCATCTTTCCTAAGATGTCTAAGTCAAATAGCAAAAAAGAGTGCAATATTTTTAAAGCTTAAGAGGACACAGCATGACACAGGGTTTTTCCTCCTGAATACAAAGTCGTCCTGGTTCTGTTTGAAATCCAGACATAGTCTGCAGTGATCTATAAGAAATGAGAGGTGGACTCAGGTAAACCCACCACTATTAACTGAGCCTCATTTCTCCGGTCCCTGTCAGAAGGGGAAGGATTTATTGGGTAAGGAGGATGAACTGCTCTTTCTCCTTTACATCCTCTTCTTCTTCTGTTCTTATACTGCAGAACTGAGCCTAAGTCACACTGTACAAGTCCCTGTAAAAAGCACGTAGTCAGAAACAAACTGCACTACTTTTCCCGACATAAAAAGGGACAATGCAAATGAAAGCTGGAAGGAAGACTCAAGAACAGCATTTGCTCAAAGGAGCACTGACAGACAAGGAGATTCAGGAAGCTGCTTGATTTTAGATGTGTAGCACCTGCGTAAATCAGGGCTGGGCCAGTTTACAGCAGCCGAATATCCACATTATAAACCAGAAAACTTCTCTGTGGAGTTCCTTGTTAGAGCCATGACTGTAGGCCAGAATCCCAGCATGTCAGGAGTTGGAAGG
>NW_010171244.1:0-476 GCF_000695765.1 Mesitornis unicolor
AATCTGTTGTATGTGCGTTGATTTTTTTTTTCTTTCCTTCCCTCCGCTCGCACTATCCTTCCCTTCTCTTGTTCTCGCTGTCCCTGCCCACCCCACCCTTCCTTCAGATCCGGCGATTCTTGCCCTCGCCTCGCCCTGTCATTGATGGGAAATCAACTGGATCGTATCACCCACCTGAATTACAGCGAGCTGCCGACTGGGGACCCCTCGGGGATCGAGAAAGACGAGCTGCGCGTTGGAGTGGCTTACTTCTTTTCGGATGAGGAGGAGGACCTGGACGAGCGAGGCCAGTCAGACAAGTACAGCGTGAAGGGCTCCGGCAGCCCTGGCCAGGAGACGCCCACCCACCACCTCCACCACCAGCTGGTGCTGAACGAGACCCAGTTCTCCGCTTTCCGCGGCCAGGAATGCATCTTCTCCAAGGTCAGCAGCGGCCCCCAGGCTGGGGACCTCAGCGTCTACTCGGTGTCAGCCCT